>NC_073305.1:133371620-133671620 GCF_027595985.1 Sorex araneus | reverse complement strand
ACAAAAGCCTGGGTTCTATGGCCCTGTCCTCTGGGGTGGAATGCAAAGTATTTTGTTGTGGTAAGTAGGGCTTTGAAGAGAAGCAGTGAGGCCACTCCTAGGATTGTTACCCCAGTGCTAGGCATTCAAAATGGGAGTCCCAGGTCTCAGAGATCACTTTAATCCCCTACCCTTCCCCCTACCCCATATGGAAACAAATGCTGTCTCCCAAGTGCTCCTCTACCCACCTCCTCTGTAGCTTCAGGGCCCCTCCCAAGGGAAAGTGACCTTGACTACTGAGTGTCCTAAAAGAACTTCAAACAATTTCCTTATTTGTCTCTCTGTTCCAGTGAAGATTAAGAGCCTAATTCTTGGAGACTGCTACTAAAATTCCACCCCGCTGAATTCGGAAGCCTAATTCTTTTGGCATTATGTTTTTTTGGCAGAATAACGTGACCCAAATTTGCAGAAAATAATTTGCTGCAACAGTGCTTCTAGCAATGCAGTGAGATTAGCATTTGAGGATTGCAGATATCAAATTTTAAAATAATAACTGTTTGCTTCACCGAAAGGAGAGATTCTGATCTTGTAATACGGAAATTGAAATATCTGGCAAAATTTGGACGGTTTTATGAATTAAGGAAGCTTTACAGATCAAAGGAAAATTATCAAGAACTAGCAATTTATTTCAGTACTCGGTGGCAAAATGCCACAGCAGTTCTTTAAAGATGAAGCTGTGTGTCTATATGCATGTAGGGTTGCAAAGACATTATACATTCCATTTCCCATCAATGGGGCCATTTCTCCCCGAAAAGGACATTTTCAAATCTAAGACATAGGAAAACGAAACTAGATAAAACTGTCCTGGCTGTTCCTGTGTTCACCCACCGAGCTTCTCGCCAATGCCCCTTGTGCGAGGGAGCAAGGCTGGCGCCCATTATCATTCTGTCTCTGTCGCAGTATCAATCCACTTCAGCATTAAGGTGTCAGAGGAGAATTGATCGGATCATTTTCCTTAACTAGAATTTGTGGGTGGCATTTTGGATTCCAGGTGGGAACAAGTCTTAACTAAAGCTTCCTGGCCACGGCTTCTAGAGCTAATTCCTCAGCCTTTGAGAGAAACATCTTTCATTAGTGCTCATGGCCTCTTGTCTAGGCACTGTATTGGTGGATTGGTGGGGACACGCTTGTCACTTAGAATACCAACTGCAATCACCATCACCAGGGCCTCGTGATACATCCACCCGCAAGGGGGGAATTTCAAACACCAAAATGGGAAAGGAAAAAAAAAAGACCCTTACAAAATGAGTTACACCATGGACAGGGAATCCTGGTTCCAAACAGTTTCTATATGACAGTATGACAGAGAAAAAGAACAGAGAGAACAGGAAAGAAGGAGAAGGTGCATAGAGTCAGCGGGAAGCTAAGAGGCGCATGCGCACGGGGTGTGGCGCGGCCAGTGCGGCCGCCTCTTTCTGCGCTGCTCTTACCTTATTTCTCTTGAAGTAGGCTCGTCGGCAGGCCGCAAAGCACTTCTCGCTGCAGAAGCTTTTCACCTCGCTTCCCATACTCAGGGAATAGCGCTTGATTCCCACTTTCTGGCACCAGGCACACATTATTTGAACATTTGACACATCATCTTCTATAATAAAAGTATAAGAAAAATGTTCATATCAGAAGCAAACATCCCTTCAAACTTAGACACACCCTGAATCTCACAGACTTACTTGGGGTCTGATTTTAACTTCCATCCCTCACTCACTTCTTTCTGGCAGGAGAGCCAGTTCTTGTGTGTGTGTGGTGGGGGGGGGGGGGTGCGCGGGGGACGGGGTGTGTATGTGGTGTGTGTGTTTGAATCCTAAGTTTCTCTGAAGACATCATTTACTTACACACTAGAGCATGATTACAAACCATGGTTGCTCCAAGAGCTTCCTGACCTGGTAAAAATGCTTGCCCAGGCCAGTTAAACCATTTGTTGTACTATTGAAGACTGTAAAATGACCCATTTTTTCCCAAAAATGTGGCTGAAATCCTACAAAACCCGCACTGGGTGGGAAGCCCCAGGGCTAAGCTACAAACGTGCTGCCTAGTGTGCACATGGGTAGTCAAGCACCAGCTCAGCGTCAGCTCACCGGGCTAATTCCCCCATTCTGTGACACGATGTGAGGGTAAAGAGATCTTGACATACGCTTTCCCCAAGAAAGCAAGCTATGGTTAGTTCCAAATGGGGAGGTGTGAAGCAGTCTGTCAATGGGAAGACACAGGCCTGGCTCACTCGAAGTCTCCTATGCAGCAATCTTCCTGTAGGAAGTTGTGGGGAGGCACTCTCGGGGAAGTTCAGGCAAGTTTCTAATTTTTCTCCATGGGATGCTGTTCTTGGTGCCTTGGTGGATGATAATGGGGTATCAGCCATGAGACTAAAGTCAGATGGTGTGGCCCAGATCATTTTCAGCCAGAATGGAGGTCCTCCCAGTTCCTGGGGGAGGACCCATCATTCAAGTGATAAAGGTGCTCAGAATGATTTTAGCTGTGTACAAATATCCTCAATATATTCAATACAGTAATTCTTTTGTACGTAAGACAAATTTAAATAGCATGATGAGTAATACACAAGTACTACCCCTTCAGACAAGTTCTAAAAAGGTTAGAAAAGTGAGCCTATTAGCTTTTAAAAAAAAAATCAAATAATTCATAGTGAAACTGGTAAGAAGCTATGACCAAAATATGCCAGAGATATTCCAATGTTACAATGCCTGAAGCCGGGGGCAGGGTGGGGAGTTGTCTCAGAAGGAGACTTAGATGAGCTTAAGAAACATTTCCTTTTTGTTTTTGATTTTTGGGGGGAGCGGTGGGTGCTGCTTTCTAGGAGCTTTGCTATAGACTGAGTTTTCTCAGGCTTCCCAATTGACTCTCTGTGTGTGTGTGTGTGTGTGTGTGTGTGTGTGTGTCTCTATCTTATGTTTCCAATTGGAACTATTAGTCAAACCGCTTCTTTATGAATTTTTTTTAACTCACCCAGACTCATGTTCTGGACATGAATGGTAATCACAAAATCCCCAACAAACTCTGGTCTAGTGCTGTCTGAATTCTAAATAAAATTCCCCAATGACTAATTGCTAAGCAAGGGATGGTCCCAAGTGGTTGACAGAGTCCTGGCTCACAAAGCCTGTCATGCAAGCATTCCATTTCGGGGGGTGGGGGGTGGGGGGGAGATTTGGTTTGAAGCAGTATGGTCATCAGCCTGCAAATCAGAAGCAAACTAATCTGCAGTGTGTGCTACAGCACATTCTCCCTGAATGTCATCACTCAGAAGTACACACAGTATTTTGTTTACCTTAATGGAATAATTTTGCCATGTTAACGACAACTTTTATTTCACAAGCTGTGTATTATGATTCATTGTTAATTACCAAGTGAGACAGTTTAAAAAATTCCCTTTGGTATATTAATCAAGTACTTTTGATAACATAATGTTCTTTAAATAGAGCTGTAACATGAATTGTAGTGGCATAGTTACTGAACTTAATAATTTATTCCATTCAAAGAAAGCTTATATAACTTTTGTAGGATTTCTAACGTGACATCTATCCACACAGAAAGATATGTATCCAAAAGGTTAATAAAACTCTATAGAGTATGGAAGATCCTTTTTTTGAATTCAGTCACAAACAGCATTAGTTTTAAATATGTCATTATTAAACTAATGGGCACAAGTCATTTCCATTTTCCCCAAACCATTAACTGCTTTAAAATCTTAAAATGCATGAGACCTGGGCAATGGCAAGAGCAGCAAGAGGTTGAGTGCAAGCCTAGTGTGCTCAAGGCCTGGAGTTGGATCCCCAGTGCTGGCTTCCCCCACCAGCTCTGCCAACTATGGCCCTGGAGGCCTTGGTGCACTGCTAGAAGTGGCCCCATTTTTAAATTAAAAAGCTTAAGTTCCTGAAAAAGAAGATGATGGTACAGAACTCTCACAAATGATCCACTGGCAATAAATGTGCTTCTGACAAAATCTGTAAGGGAAGAAAACGTTATGGGGGGAGATTACTGTTCTCACAATTCAAAGATGAGACTGTACAAGGAGTATGATGACCCCACTTTACAAGGAGTCATTCCGGATCATGCGTTCAGTTCTCTTCATTCTTTCTTCCTCTATATAGTCCAGTGGAGGGGGTGGGAGGGTACAGGCATGATGGGCTCAAGCTGAGGCTCAGCTCCACTACCGCACACTGCCTTGGTTATTGGTTTTTTTTTTAATTTTGTTTAGTTTTTTTTTTGTTGTTGTTGTTGTTGTTGTTGCTGTTGTTATTGCTGCTGTTTTTATGTGGAAGCAAGGATACTTGCTTACAGACATACACAATAAATCAACAAAAAGTAGAATTTCAAAGCAAATGATTTTCACAAATCATTTGAATTACAACATAACAATATGGGAAGATGAAACAAAAGAAACTGCACTTTTGCTTTGTGTCTAGCAGTTGGAAAACTCTTTGGTGGTTAGCATCTGTCTTGTTAAATAATTCGGCATTCCCATCCGTTTTTATAAAATTCCATGTCATAAAGGCAAACACTTTGGAAAAACTCCTGTCAGATTTCTCCCTCTCTGTCATCAAGCTGTAATCAATAACCAATGAAGAGTTTGGTAAGTGGATTATAACAGGAGTTCAAGCAAACAGTTTTGACATCTTAGATATTCAATCTTAGCAAAATTATTCACCTTTACATTAGATTTAAGAAACTAAGAACTGTAATTGTCTAAATTAATTTCATCAACTAAAACACAGATGAGATTTCTACCACCAGACATGAACTACACCCCTACAAAGTAAACTTCAAGTGTATAAAACCAAGGGATTGGAGAATATCATGCTAAGTTAAATGAGTCAGAAAGAGAGGGACAGACATAGGAGGACTGGACTCATTTGTGGTGTATAGAATAACATCACATGAGGCTGACACCCAAGGACAATAGATACAAGGGCCAGGAGGATTGCCCCATAGCTGGAAGACTGCTTCATGAGTGGAGGGGAGAAGGCAGATGGAATAGAGAAGGAATCACTAAGAAAATGATGGCTGGAGGAATCAGTCGGGATGGGAGATCCATGCCAAAAGTAGATAATGGAACAAACATGATGACCTTTCAGTGTTTGTGTTGCAAGCCATAATGCCCCAAAGTAGAGAGAGATTATGGGGAATATTGTCTGCCATGGAGGCAGGGGGAGGGTGAGAAAGGGGGGGGGGTATACCCAGGATATCGGTGGTAGAGAATGTGCACTGGTGGAGGGGTGGGTGTTTGATCATTGTGAGATTGTAACCCAAACATGAAAGCTTGTAACTATCTCACGGTGATTCAATAAAATAAAAAAAAATTTTAAAGGGGGTTTTAAAATATAACTAATAGAACTGATTCATTTCAACAACCACATCTTTATGTTTTAACCTGAAATCCAGGTATGATTTTTGCATGCAACACACTGACAGAACAAAAGGTCCTAGTTCTTAAGTTTTTTATCTTTCAGTTTTGAAATTACAGGTAGAAGGCTACAGGAAGTTTGGACCATATCTGAAAGTGATTAGAATCTAGAATCTTAGAATCCCAACTCTGTGCTTAGGGGTCACTCCTAGTCCTACTCTGGACCATGTGGTGCCAGGGATCAAACGAGGGTTGGCCACATGCAAGACAAGCACTATACCCCCATACTATCTTTCCAGCCGTAAAAATGTGATTTTGTTTCTTTGGCTGGTGGTTTTGGTTTGGGTACAAAGCCCCAAAGTGCACAGGGCGTATTCCTGGTTTTGTGCTCAGGGACCATCCTGGCAGGGTTTGGTTCGGAACCATGTGCAGTGCTGGAGATTGAACCCAGAGATAGGCCACATGTAACGAAAGCATCCTACCACTGTACTAACACTCCAGCCCAAAAATGTTTTATTTTTTAAAATATTTCTTTAGAACTGGACAGACAGCTCAACTGACTAAACATATGTTTTGCATGTAGAAGGCCTGGGTTTGATCTCCAACACCACATGGTTCTCCAAGCACCACTGAGAAAGACCCCAAAGCACTGCCATTTGTGGCTCACCCCCTTATGTAAGTAGCAAATCTGGATTACCTGGGGAGTACCCAAATAGCTGGATGCTCACAATCTAGACAAATAAAATTTCTTTACGCTGGGGAGAAACTGATTTTCTAGTTAAAGAGTAGAGATTGTACTTTACAGATGATTCACAGAACAGAATTTTCTTTATGATTATGACAATTTTTATCATGAAAATTCCACAACAAAAATGCAAAATCTTGGAGCCAGAGAAATAGTATACTGTGAGTGGGGTGCTTGCCTTGCACACTACAACCTGAGTTTGATCCCTCACATCCCATATGGCCCCCAAGCCCCTCCAGAAGTGATCTCTGAGTGCAAAACCTGAAGTAAGCCCTAAACACAGCTGGGCATGGCCCAAAGACAAAAAAATATGCAAAGTCTTTATAACATTAAATCATATTCCCAAATGAATAGCTGGTATAACATGATGAAATTCTCTTATGATAATATCATAGAAATATGCATCAGTCAAAATATGCATGCTTCAATAAATCATGAAAATTTTGTACCAACTCTTTGCAATTTAATTAAGCAAAATGTTTAGGGCAACTTCTTACAAATCTAAAATTCAAAAAGCTATAGAAACAATCTAGGATTAAAAAAGCTATAGAACATTATTTTATATTATATCACAAAAGAATCTGAGATTAATTCTTCTGAGATAAAACAAAAGTTGGGTTTATCATGTCTCCGACAAGCAGGAGATAAAACATTTCTGGAATGTCTTGATGAAGTTTTTTAAGAAACTGTCTCATCTGGTGATTTTTTTTAAGTTATTCTTGATTTTATTGTCAGCATTTTACTTTTTTATTGTTGGGTTATACCCAGCAATGCACAGGGGTTACTCCTGGCTCTGCACTCAGGAATTATGTCCCTGGCAGTGCTCAAGGGACATATGGGACGCTGGGAATCGAACCCGGGTCGGCTGCATGAAAGGCTAATGCCCTACCCACGCTGCTATTGCTCCAACCCCCTGGTGATATTTTTTAAAAAATAATAATAAGAAGAATAACCACTGGTCAGTGATCTTCTAGAGGTTTTTGAATTGGCATTCTAGTTTGTCTTCAGAGAGTCCAGAGAAAATCAGGAGGACCTCAGTGGACCCCAAGGAATAAAACTCTAAGTTTACCATACCTTTGTAACTCTCTTGGGTATCTAAGACTAAGGGAAAATTCTAAAGCATTTAATGGTTTGATGTTTCTCTCCCCAAATAGTCTAGAATGCACATATTCAGATAATCATTTCAAAACCTGAGTTATGTTTGAGGTGTATTTCAAGGTAGTCTAAAGTCGCTCCTATGTGCTCCCTGTGCCATGAAATATACAGCACTCTATAGATATATTTGTTGCATCAGTTCTATGTAAGAACAGTTAAAAATATGGCATGGAAGACAGATAAGAAACTAGGGCTAGGAGCTGAAAAGACAGTACAGCAGATAGGATGGCTTGCTTGCATACAGCCAACCTGGGTTCAATCCCCAGCACCCCATATGGTCCCCTGAGCTAACCAGGAATAATTCCTGTGTGCATTACTAGGGGCAATCCCTAAGCATCGCTGGGTATGCCACACTTTCCCATCAACCCCCCTAAAAAAACCCTCTAAGATTAAAAAGTTTCTCTCTGAAGCCCTTCTCAAAAATAAGTCAATTCTGAAATATTTATGGGAGTCCAATAGTAAAAGTCACTAGAGTCCTCTAGTGCTTCTGTACAGTTCTTCTTATTCTCAAAGTAAACATACAAGTAGACTCAGAAAAGAACTGGAGCATTGAGCCAAAAGAGAATATTCTCAGCAAGTCATTATTCACTACTTAGGATTGCCCTGTTCTTTAAATCTGTCATCTCATCTTAATGACAACTGTCACAGCCCAGGCAGGACCTAATAGTATCCTATAGTGCAGGTAGAGAAAGGAAGTTGTAGAGGTTAAGCAATGTCCTTCATATCACACAGTCAGCAGGAACCAAAGCCTGGATGTAAACCAGGCCATTTGACCCCAGAGCTCAGGCTCTTGATCACTGTACCCTAGAGACCAGATTTTCCAAGTGTGTGCTTATACCTCTCCTACACAGACCTCCCTCCAAAAAAAAAAAAAAAAACCACCCATAAAGCTATTACACACTGCAAGGTTACTCACATCCAAAACTGCTCAACAACATGCTAACAAACAAAGAAAACGGGATCAAAAGGGTCAAAGTGTTTTTGAGGAGACAGCTGAAGGGTTATTCAATCAGCATTTGCCGACTGATTGAAAAATTAAAATTAATAAAAGTTTAAAGGTCGACAGCGCATGCTTTGACTTCTTCATGACTATGAAACATGGATTTGCTGCAAACATTCTGTCTGAACCTGCACCCATAAGTGCTACTTAAACATCAGATGATGAGGCCTCCAGAAGCAGCCAATCTACCCACAAACAGGAATACACTGACTTGTTTTCTTTTGTAAGCAGAGAGGGAAACAGAAGGGCATGAATAAGATAGACTTTCCATGTGGGTGAAATGGAGAAGCACTTAGACCTGCAATTTTAAAAGTACCAGCAGGATATCCCAGCTTCAAAGGTGTGCCTTACCTGCTCAGACTTAATTCAAACATTGGAGAGTCATTCCGGTAGCTATTTATTATTTCCCACTAAAACACAAATTCCCTGAAAGTAAGATGACTCCATATACACTTGTGGTTAACACTTTTTATGCTTTAAAATGAGTGAATCTTCCCAAAGAACAAATTTTTGTATTTTCAGAGAGTAGAGTGAAGGGGTAAAGAGAGAGCTCAACTGAGAAATTCTCATGGCATTGACAGGATAGGCTTAGACACACAAAGAAGCCTTGCTGGGGCTGGAGCGATAGCACAGCGGGTAGGGCATTTTCCTTGCACACAGCCTACCCAGGTTCAATTCTCAGCATCCCATATGGTCCCCCCAGCACCACCAGGAGTAATTTCTGAGTGCAGAGCCAGGAGTAACCCCTGATCATTGCCAAGTGTGACCTAAAAATAAAAAAAAAAGAAGCCTTGCTTTGATAATGTCTCACTCCAGACATATAGCTAGAGCAAGCTAACGGTAGTCAATGAAGATAAAACGGACAACATAGATGAATAAATACTAACCAATCCTACTGAGCCTAAGGCCAAATAGCTTCAGAGTGTCTAGAATTAAAGGAGAAGGGAGTAATAGTATTTTCTAGTAATGACACTTTACAAGAAAATATGGCACTGAAAAAAAAAACAACAGGCAGATCCATTTAATACAGTTTTAAGGGAGTGACTTTTTTTTAAGCAAATAAGGTAGCACATATTCACTTCTTTGCCAAACTGAAGTGACTATTGCTTAATACCAGGTGTGATGGAGCAAAGAAACAGAGGGTGTGGGTTCAAGGACTTATACTGCCCTTTTTAGTTACCTGACGTAAGCCAATCACACAAGAGACAGGCATGACTGCCCTCACCCTGCAAAGGCTTAAGAGAGGGAAAGGAGGAGTGTGTGACAGGGGAATGCCCTTTCTTAGATAGCTGGCATCAGAGTCATAGAAAAGGGGAGCTATCCAGATAGGAGCACTCTGGAGGGACCCAAAGGATGGGTATCTTCTATTGGATAGAAGATACACTACAGAACCACTACCTTTGAATATAATAACTGGATATGTTTCACAAACTTAGACTATTTAAGAATAAAGCCATTAGATTTAATAAAAGCTTCGGTTACAGTCATTCTTTTAAAAAATTACTTTTTTGAATTAGTAGTTGACAAAGTGTTGCCAAATATATCACTGTACTGCCACATATTCTGTAATTAATAGATGGAAATTCTTTGCAATTATTACATCAGCTATCCACACATGGGTGGTTCTAAGTATCTGAGAAGTTTGCTCACTTTAATAGTATCATAGTAACAAGTGAAAATATCTGCCACCTTAGTAACTGAACTATCAAAAATTGCCCAAATGGCAGAGTCTGATTTAGTAATATTTACTTCACTTATTTCTCATTAAAAGGACGGATGCGATTAAATAATAGAGGTGTCAAACGACATTGATTCTTTGTAGTTCATAAAATTCCTATTCTTCTTTTGGAAATACGACTACTTGAAGCGACTTAAAGACTTTAAATAGTTTACACCCCATAAATAGAGTAGCACTGTACTGCAAAATATTTTTCTCCAGTGAGAAAAAGGAAGACACACATATTACAGTGTTAGAGGAAAATGATGGAATTCTAAGTTAAATTTTAATTTTCTAATGGAATTTTTCTAGCAAAGTTGAGGGTGGGCACACCTAGCAGTGCTCAGGACTTACTCCTTGCCCCATGTTCAGGAATCACTGCTGGTGGAGCTCAGGGAATTGTATGCAGTGCCAAGGATCAAATCAGAAATGTCTGGAGCCAGAGAGATAGTAAAGTAGGTAGGGCATTTGCTTTGCATGCCTGATGTGGCCCCAAAAATAAAAACAAAACAAAAACCAAAAGCAAAATCAGGGCTGGCTATGTAAAAGGCAAGCACCTTAATCCATATAGTATATTATCTATACTAGTCCTATACTATTTCTCCAGTTCTAGCCAACTTTCAATAATATATATGATACATATGCATACATACATATGAAAAAGATGTGATTGATAAATGAATTACACATTTATATTTATATAAATGTGTAATATTTATGTACTTATATATACTTAAATGTGTTTATATTTATATACTTATATGAGGTTAAAAAAATTCAAGAATTCTGAGTGGAATAGGACATAGTCCTGCTCCCAAGAAAACAGACAGAAAACAGTGTCTCGCTCATGTGACAGGCAGAATGGAGCAGGGCAGAGGTTCAGAGAAGTGTTAGAGGCCAAAGAACACAGACCTGAGGTGTGTTTATAGGATCTGAAGAGGGAGAAAGTTCCAGAGAAGGCAAGAACAAGGGAAAAGGCCAGAAGAAACAGCAGGATCCAGGGAGTAGCAAACAGGCTCAAGGATAGGGAAGAAAGCTGAAGTAACCTTGTGACCAAGATAGTAGGAAGAGAAAAGCAGATCTGTCAGGGGCTTCCCTAAGCCTGAACAAGGAGCTCCGGTGGGGTCCAGCTTCATTGCACAGTTAATAAGGAGCTCCCAAACGTTCTGCAGTTGGGTGCGACAGAATCAGAGATGTGCTGAGAAATGGAACCAGCAGAGTGGATCTGACTCAGAAAGATTACTACCTTGTTCAACAAACAGATGCCTCAGTGACCATGAGAGGCAATTCCAAGTCTCATTCACCTTTATGCGGCCAATGCCCAGCGCTGTTGAATAAATGAAGAAATGTATAGATTGATGCATGGGTAGATGAATGGACAGATGAGTAAAAGGATTCAGAGAAAAGGAGATTAAGTTCCAAAGTTACTGAGGGGAGGGTTGGGGTAAATCCTAAGAGCCAGGAGTAACCCCTGAGCACTAGCGGGTGTGGCCCAGAAACCTGTGTCTCTAGCCAAAGCAGACCAGGGAAAAGTTCAAAGACTTGACTCTAGTCAAATCCAAGCAAAGTAACTTTGATTTCTTTCCAATGTCCCTTTCTCACTTATTTCCCCAGCATTTGACCAAAGAAGGAAAACACAAGGAAAGGTCCTTTAAGGTCATAAAACTGTGCTTTATTTTCTTTTTGGAGAGGGCCAGAGTGATAATACAGCTGGTAGGGTGCTTGTCTTACATGTAGGCTTAATCAACATCCCAAGTAAGTCCTCCAAGAGTGATCTCTGAGCACAGAGCTAGGAGTAAGCCCAAAGTCCTTCCAGGTGGCCCAAAAACCAAAATATCAAATGAATAGAACACTAGAAGAGGAAAGGAAGAGGGCAGGAAGTAAAGACAGAGTCTTCTCCTCAACATCTCCCAAAGGACCTTCCACAGAAAACAAATTCTATGTGCTACTTCATTTTGGCATCTGCCATCTCAAATACGTATGGAAAACATTGGGCTAAAGCAACAATCCTATGTAGGACTCTGTAGTTCAACCAATTCATATTTAGGAATATTTAAGGAGGAGGTAGAGTGTGTGAGATTTTGCAAGTTTGGCCAGGGACATGTCTTTAGAAGCAATTCAGAAGACTGGACTTGAGAAGAAGTCTCTCAGGCCACTCTTCGCCCCTGCTGGCGCTGAAGCAAGAGCATGTCTACATGGGTCATTAAGAAAGTTTTCTTTTCTTTTTTTTTTCCCTTTTGGGTCACACCCAGCAATGCACAAGGGTCACTCCTGGCTCTGCACTCAGAAATTAGCCCTGTCGGTGCACAGGAGACCATATGGGATGCTGGGAATCGAACCGGGTTGGCCTCGTGCAAGGCAAATGCCCTACCCGCTGTGCTATCACTCCAGCCCCCAAGTTTTCTTTTCTTTTGCCTGAAATTGGATTCTCTATAACCTGGAGCCCCGTGTGTCTTCACCAGACAGACAATGTCTGCAGCTATGTGGCCAAATCTGGGTACACTGACCAGCACCCAATAGATCTTAAGAAGCATCACTGAACACAAAAACCCATGAGCCACAAGTCCTGTGGTGTAGCTACTCACACCAAATAGAACTCAACCCTTTCCCTGGAAAGTCCTACAGAGAAAATCACTGAATCTGCCAACCTAATTGCCAACAACAAGGCAATAGGAGAGAAATACTACTCTTAAGAGACTGAATAATTCATGTTCACTGGGTGATTGCCATAAACAATTCCAATAAAGAAGCTCAAGCAAAATCCTACCTCCAATCCCTGAATCTAATGCTCCAACTAATCTATGATGCCCGGGGACATCTGGGTTGCACTCACGACTTTCCTGTCTACCACACTTCTCTCTCTTTCTCTCTCTTTCTGTCTCTTTCTCTCTCTCTCTTCTCTTTCTCACTCTCTCTCCCCTACCCCCATGACTGAAGTCCACCCCCCGGAGCCTCAGTCTCTAGGTGACAAGTGATTAGGGACAAGGGACCCAGTCAAAAAGTGTGTAGGGGCAATTCATCAATGCTGGAAAAGCAAGCCAAGCCCCCAACCCACATCTCTATGCATCATCTCCCAAGAAATCCAAATGGCAGGATATTAGAGCTAACGGGTCCATTTGCTTTATATAGGACCTCAGAGCAAGGAAAGGATTTCCATTACCTATTCTGTATCTAAAGGGCTCATTTCCCCTTCAAAATCTGGCTGTCTCATTAATTAAACTTAATGGGGCCCACAGCAGTTGACAAATCTCCCCAGAGGAGAAATCTTAATTGCAGACAAAGGATTCATTTATTTATTCAACTTTGTGCCAGGCACTGTATTAGTCGCTGGGACTACACTGACAAACAAGACAAACGTGATTAAGGACTCACGACGCTTCCCAAGGCTGCCTTCCTTCCTCAGTCCAGGAAGAGGTCAAAGCACAGTATGAAAAGCCAGGCCTAATCGCAGGGCTCCACAGCAGGTCATAAAGCCCAGTTGTGGTTGGGGACCATCAAGAAGGTTACAAGCAGCCAATGCAGGACCATAGCAACAGTATAATAGGAGGGCACTTGCCTTGCACATAGCTGACCCAAGTTTGATCTCCAGCACACCATAGGATTCCCCCAGCCCCCACCAGGAATGATCCCTGCACACAGAGCCAGGAATAACCCCTGAACACCCCCGGGTGTGCAAAGAGAAAAAAAAAAAGCAGTCAGTGACAAGGTGCATGTCCCACTTCTCAGGGTTTTTACCGAGGAGCAAACTATGCTGGCTTGCCAACCTAGGAGCGATGAACTAGAAACAGACTGAGGAATGTGTGTGTGCTGGGGGGGAAGGGGGACAGGGGAAGAGTCAAAGGGAGCAAGGGCAAAGCATTCACTGTTTTCTACTTCCTTCCAAGTCCAGAGCTGCAAGTTCAATAGACCAAAGAATAGGGAAAACGTTCCTTGTCTGAATGTGTTAAAAAAGAACTAGGAAACACTACTTTATGTTCCTTTACCAGTTAACGTTCCCCTTCATCTTCCTTGAACTACCTACTGAATTCTGGATGGAGAGGAGTGAATGGCTGAAGGGCTCTCTGAAGGAAGAGACTGTCTCATGCCTGTTCCCTCCTGGCTGATGTGAAGAAGCACAATATGCCAAACAGCCCAGATACAAGAAAGGTGGACTCAAGACAACCCGAGAGTTTTCAGTCCTCTCTTCTCTTTGCAGAGTCCCCTGGGACTCTGTTATTGGTAAATTTCTGGCACTCAAGTTGTCCTCCACCAGACAAAGATCTCCAAACCAACACAGTTATCTCATGAGATACTCTTTTCATAGTGTCTCCAGCTGTACATACACCTCCCCAGCCTCCAGAACCAGCGGATTCACTGAGATGCCCATCTCAGCTCCCAGCTCTACCACTCATGGAGTGAACTGCTGGCCGCATCTGGTGTTTTTCCTGCCAATTCTTTCCCTCACCTACCACATTCTTTACTGGGGTCTTGGGGCGGGGGAAGAGAGGGGTGAGTCAAGCCCAGTGGTACTTGGGGCTTACTTCTGACTCTCCACTTAGGGATCAATCCTAATGAGACTCAGGGTACCACATGGGGTGCCAGGGATTGAACCTGGTTGACTGTGTGCAAAATAAGTGTCTTCCCTGATGTATAATCAATCTCTCTGGCTCCCTTACCTCGCACATTCTGATTAACACACTGACACCCATGCTGTGGTTAGCGATAATGAAGGCACATCCAAAAAAATCACAAGATCCATTTAGAAGGTCCAGGAGGAGGTACATTTTCATTTCCTCTTTTTCATGAACTCCTAACTTCACTTTTTTCTTTTTTTCTACTTCCATAGGGCCATCACTCTTGTCTCTTGCCCTTATTTCAAGAGGCTTAAAATAATATTTGGATGATAGGATACATTTAAAAGTGACCCTTCCTGAGCTCTTCAATGTTTGTACCATCCAGAATCTTGTCACCACCTCTATATTTGATTGAGCTTCCAGAGAAAACGGAATGTTCATAAAATTCTAGTTCTTCATGTTCTTTTCCATTACTTTTGGATCTTTTACTGTGGAAACACATAGACCAGGTATTTTATCTTGAGTTTCCCAGAAAACAATCTGAGACAGTATGTATGCAGGTAGTTTAGAAGGCATGAAAAACCAAAAAATAGGGAAAAAAAATTTTTAAAGCGAAGGGAGGGGGTGGGGGGGGCCAGATAGAATGAGTCAATATAAAGATGTTACTGAAAGGCTACCACTGAAGTATACTAATGATAAAGCATAAAAAACTGTCTTTAGTGTTTAGGAAATATAATTTGATAATTATAACTGTTTACCCAGGGGACAAGGGTAAAAGACTTTATCCATCAACTCTCATAGCCCACTGATCTCCTGTGTTAATTCCCCACACTTGCAATTTACACATAAGCAGGTGCCAAAAGGATTTCCATGAAGCCCTTGATGCCACATCAAAGAGGTCCCAGTGGAAGAAGCTAGACACTAACATTGGAGGTCTATGGCACGGCTCTTTCTGAATATACATGACTAAGCTGTCCCTCTCCCTAAACTCTGACAGTTGCTGCAGTAAGAGAAGGGGCCAAGAGGATCTGGAGTGCTACATAAGAGGTGCCTGTCTACAAAGCTGTCATCACTGTAGAACCTGTCTTCTCAACCATGGCCCTATGGGCATTTTCATCCAGATAATGCCTGTTGTATCTGTCTGTGTGCTGAAGGAAGTTTGGCAGCATCCCTGGACTCTACTCACTGGATGCTAATAGCATCCTCTCCCCTAGTTATGACCATCAAAACTATCTCCAGATATTGCAAAAGATCTCCAGGAGGCAAAGAAACCCTCTGACAGGAATCACTGGTACAGAGTATAGTGTGTCATTCTTTGGTCATTCACCCAGTGCCCATTCATTTCTCTCCACTTTAATACCAAATGTAGCTCCCAAGTAGGTCACTATGAGGGATAGGTGTGTGTGTGTGTGTGTGTGTGTGTGTGTGTGTGTGTGAATTATGCCTCTAACTTAACTTACAAGCTTCACCATAATGTATTAAGTAGAGGGTAACTCCTTAATAAGGAACGATGACATTTAAAATGTTCAATCTGAGAATGTCATGAACAGACTAAGTATAGGGCAAAAATGTTGAATTATGTTCTAGGGCTTAGTTGCTTAAATTGGAAGAAAAGGAATTAAAATTTTGTTTCAATAAATCTAGGTTTCTAAGACAAGGACCCCAAATGATTTGAGACAAGGAATCCTTTTCTCTCAATGAGGAATGGATGATAGTCATATAACAGAGCCCACACTCAGCCATCCAGAGATCACTGAGGAGATATGTTAACCACTCAATAAAAATTTGAGGCATTTTCCATTTTTAACCTTTGAAATGAAATATTATGATATTCTTCTGTATGTCTTTGGCTCAAATATATACACACATATGTGCTGAATTATTCTCTAGGGTGAATTAATGGATAGTGGAATGTGTATATCCACATGTATATGCTGAGTAATTCTCTAGGACGAATTAATTAATAAATTGGATGTGCATATCCAACATTAATAGATATTAAAATTATCCCTGAGTAGGACAGATTCATGCTCTCACAGCAAAGCATGAGCGTTCCAGTTGCTCTATATACTCAACACTAGGTACTGTCAATTGATTTAATTTTCACACTTTTAACTTTCATGTACTAGTATCTCATCATGTTTTTAAATTCCATTTTCCTAATGACTAATAAGATTGAACAACTTTGTATACATTTATAGGCCAATTAATGCAACATGCCATTTATATTTTTCACTTATTTTCCAATTACACTTTAAAATTTTTTATATAGGTTCTTTTTTTTTTTTTTTTTTTTTTTGCTTTTTGCTTTTTGGGTCACACCTGGTGATGCACAGGTGTTGCTCCTGGCTGTGCACTCAGGAATTACTCCTGGAAGTGCTCAGGGGACCATATGAGATGCTGGGAATCAAACCCCAGTCAGCCGGCCACGTGCAAGGCAAACGCCCTACCCGCTGTGCTATTGCTCCACCCCCAATATAGGTTCTTAAATATTGTATTTTGGAGGAAGAGTTGGGTCACACCCAGCAGTGCTCAGAACTATTCCTAGCTCTGTGTTCAAGGGTCACTCCTAGTGGTGCTAAAATTACTGTATATGTCACTGGGGATCAAACTAGAATCTTCATCATGTAATCTTACTTCCTCAAAATTACATAATTTGTTATAATTATGAGTTCTCATAAGGCATTATAAGTATCATATCACTGCCCACTAAGTGATTTGCAATTTCTTTTGAAAGATACTTGTTAGTCTAGATAAATTCTTGACTTTGAAGTCTATGTAAACAACATTTTTCCTTATGTACAGTGCTTTTAATTTAACATGTTGACATCAGCATACACCACTGGTGACTCACACTTGACTATGGCTTAATCAACACACACTGCAGTACCAGTGTGAAGGTATACAGACATATTAGCTGGGGACTGAAGAGATAAATCAAAGGACTGAGTTCTCTTATTTGTGCTTTGCTGGCAGAATCCCTGGCACTATATGACTTCCCAAGCAACCAGAGAGCAAGCACCAAGAACTGAGCTGGGATCACTGACACCACTGGGTGTGGCTCAAAATACAAACAAAAAAGGAAATATATGTCTACCAAAGATAATAAATTCATTCTCCTAAGCGTCCTTCTACAAGCTATGTAGTCTGTCACATTTATTTCAACAATCCATCTATAAGTGATTTTTCTTTTTTATTTAAATTTTATTTTTTAGTGAATCACCATGAGGGACAGTTACAGACTTACAAACTTTCATGCTTACATTTCAGTCATACAATGATCAAGTTCCCATCCCTCCACCAGTGCCCATTTTCCACCACCCCACCACCACTGGTCCCAGCATCCCTCACACCACTCCATCCTGTCCCCTCAACCTCACCCCGCCTCTGTGGCAGGGCATTCCCTTTGGCTCTTTCTCTCTCCTTTTGGGTGTTGTGGTTTGCAACAGAGGTACTAAGTGGCCATCATGTTCGGTCTATAGTCTACTTTCAGCATGCATCTCCCATCCCAGGCAGGTCCTCCTAGCACCCTTTAGTTGGTGGTCCCTTCTCTATCTGAGCTGCCTTTTCCCCCAGTGTGCAAGGCCAGCTTCTAAGCTGTGGAGTAATCCTCCTGGTACTTATCTCAACTATTCTTGGGTGTTGGTCTCCCATTCTGTTATTTTATATTCCACAAATGAGTGCAACCTTTTTATGTCTGTCCCTCTCTTTCTGACTCATTTCACTTAACATGATATAGAAGTGATTTTTCTTTAATGGTGTAAAGACTCAATACACACTGTCTTCCTTGTATTCATTATTGAAAAGACAACCCTGTCCTTTCTGCTCCATATTGTCATTTTTGTAGTTATGGAATGACTATATTCTTCTAAAATTCACATTGATTCCCTAGCTCCCACTAAGATGGTATTAAGAGACGGGGCCGATAAGAGTAAATTATGTTAGGTGATGCCATGAATATACAGGCCTGGATCAATAAAATTAGACCCTTTTTAAGAATACCAGAGAACTTGCTATCATTCTCTACTACAAGAGGACTCAGGAGATCCTGTCTGTGTACAACTCAACGACACAGTGGTCCAGAACCAGACATCGAGCCTGAGGACCTTGATCTTAATCTTCCCTTCTTCAGAACTCTTGAACAAATTTGTTAGACACATTTTGGCTATTGAAGTCACCCAGGCCAATATTTTGTTAGAGCAACCAAGCTAATACAACTGTCAGTTACTTGTAATTGACTAGATTTGCTTCCCAACTCCACTGAAATGTGTAACTGCGTAACACTGTATCATTACCACATTGTATTAATTATTCTGGTCTTATAATAAGGGCAGAGACCTTAGAGTTTAAATCTTTTAATTTCAAGGTGTTTTTTTTTTCTAAATTGTCTTGGCTATTTTTTCCATGTTGCCTCTCCAAGCACGTTTTGGAAACAATTTTTCAAGTTCCACAAAATTTTGTTGTTGTTATTTTTTGCTTTGTTTCAGGGGTCACACCCAATGGTGCTTAGGGTTTACTTCTGACTCTGCACTCAGGAGACTCTGGTAGGCTCAGAAGACCATATGGGGTGTAGGGAATAGAACACAGTTTGGCCTCATGCAAATGAAGCACATTATCCCTATACTCTCTCTCTAGCCCCTCAAGTTCCACAAAACTTTATGCTGGGAGATTTTTTTTAAAACAACTGAAATAAATATACTGATTAATTGAAGAAGAATTTACCTTTTTGGAATATTCTCCAATTCATAAACATGGTATGTCTCACATTCGTTGCTATAAGCAATGTTTCTAATTCTCTATGTAACAATTTTGAACATACTTTGATAGATTTTTGCATCTGGGAAAAAATTTTTCTATCAGATTTTTCTATCTGGGGAGGTTCTTCCAAAATAAAAAGAAAATAAAGTGATTAGTTCTGAGAATATATGGATGGCATGATCTTTCTTTTATATTTGATAATCTGAAGCTATTTTAATTGCCATTTCTAAATCCTCTTAAGTTTTTATTTTTGTGGAAGTATTGAGAGAAAAAGGGACGAGAATATTGACTATGTTTAGATATCTTGATAAATGTGCTTATTAATTATATGTGTATCTGTATATTAATAAGAGGGGAGTCTAAAAAATACTATATCACCCAAATCTCATATATTTTTCCTTTTTATGAGTTTATGAATTCTAGTACAATATGAAATATAATTAATTGGTAATAGTGGTTATCTTGATCTCATTCTTAATCTCAAAGGAAAAACTTTCAACATTTCACTACTAAAAGCTGTGCTGTGGGTTTTTTGAGGATATTTTTTGTCATATTAAGAAAATTTTCATTATATTCTTACCTTGTCAAGAATTTAATATTCTATGAAACCTTATCAATTATGTCTCTATACATATTGAGAGTATTATATAAGGTTTTCTTTTATTCTCTTCTGTTTGTATAAGGTTAATTTCATTAAGCAAATTAAAAAATTTACATCAACCTTGCATTCCTACGAGAGTCAAATTAGGTATAATGGTCCTTTTGCACCTGTCACTTTTTTAATTGCTATGGCTTCTTTTCAGGATTTTAAATTAGGAGTTCTAATAAACAGAATTTTTATTTTAATGTAACTCAATTGCATTATGTTATCATTTTCTTTACCTCTAATGCCCTTATTACTTGATGGTAGCACTGTAGCACTGTCGTCCTGCTGTTCATTCATTTGCTCAAGCAGGCACCAGTAACGTCTCCATTGTGGAACTTTTTGTTACTGTTTTTGGCATATCAAATAAGCCACGGGGAGCTTGCAGGCTCTGCCATGCAGGCGGGATACTCTTGGTAGCTTGCCGACTCTCCAAGAGGGATGAGGGAATCGAGCCCGGGTCAGCCTCGTGGAAGGCAAACGCCCTAACCGCTGTGCTGTGGCTCCTCCCATTATTTGATGGTACCAAAACTATTTCAGGATCATAAAACGAGTGAAATTGTTTCTTTTCCTATTGTCCAGGAAGGATTCTCTATTTTATTTCATTTTCTCCTTAAATGTTTGGCCAAATTTACCACTGACGCTATCTAGTCTAGAAAATTATTTATAGAGGGCCTTGAAAAACAATACAGTAGGTAAAGCCTTGCTTTGCATGTAACTGACCTGGGTTCAACTCTTGATACCCATATGGTCCCTGCCAGGAGTGATCCCTGAGCACAAAGTAACTCAGGAGTAAGCTTTGATCACACTAATGTGGACCCAAAACCAAAAAAAAGGAAAAAATGAAAATTCTTTGTAGAAATATTTATTTAATACCTCTAATAGATGTGAAACTATTAAAGCCTTCTATTTCTTTCTTTGCCTATTTGATACATTTAAATATGACATGATTTCTCTTTGATAGAAATCCTGGAAATTACTTCCAGTGACCTCATAACATCAGAGTGAACAGCTCTGAGGGACAGGAACATAACTAACTAACTCAGATTTGGTCCCTGGCACTGTGTGACCTGCCTGGCACTGCCAGCTGTAGCCCTTATGACCTAAAGTCCTTCTGGGAAGGTCCTTCCAAAACAAAAAGAAAATAAAGTGATTAGTTCTGAGAACACATGGATGGCATGATCTTTCTTTTATTTATTCGCATTATTTTCAAAAACTTTTCCTAAATCTTATGCATATTATTCAAACTACTCATTCTTTCAGAGTTAAAATAATTACTGCAAGTTGTCATAAGTGCTAGAAACGTTCCATCAGATTTTAGGTTGTCATAACTATGCACATAGATGAGTTTGCTTTATATGTCATAATTTAATTAACAAATCTATTAAAACCTATTAATACATAAACCCTTTTGAATTTTTTTAAGCAGGTGGGTTATTTACAACACAAGGTGCAAATTCAGAATTTTATAAATATAGGAAAATTACCTATTTCCTAGGTTAACTACATCACTTTTCAGACAAGAAGTCAAAGCTTAGACAGTTAAAAAGACTTATCCACAATTATATATCTAATAAATGACATTAACAACTTAGGGCTACTGGTGTTTGCTCTGGTAGTCATTCTAACCTATCATGCTACTATTCAGATTACACCTCTATTTGGGATTTTAAAAGAGAAAATGCAGGGCTGGAGAAATAGCAGAAAGTATGGGGCTGGAGAAATAGTGGGTATTTTAGAAAATAATGTGAATAAATAAAAGAAAGATCCTGATGTCCATGTGTTCTCAGAACTGATCACTTTATTTTGTTTTGTTTTTTTTTTTTTTGGAAGGAACTTCCAAATGCCTTGCCCGAAGCCCACACAAGGTTCAGTATTTCATATGGTCCCCTGAGCACTGCCAGAAGTGATCCTTGAGCACAGAGCCAGTAGTAACTGAGCACTGCAAGTGTAGCCCAAAAGCCAAATAAATAAATAAATAAATAAAGGGAGAAAATACACTGGAATTTGCTTGATTCTGACTGGGACATACAACTTTTAAAGATCCCTCAATATATGGAGAAAGAAAAAATATAAACAATATCAAAGTAGATCAAATTTTCAGGCTTCACCTTCGATTTTTTTTCAGTCACTTTAAATTTCAAATTACAATCTTCTAGCTTATATTATGTTTCAGATGCCCTCCCTTCCTCAGGTGAACAAAAAATTGCATTTCCTCATTAACTGCCTCTAGACTTTCCGCTGTTCCCTTTTAACTGCCCCTCTATATCACATCTTACAGATCGGACTAGAATGATTTTTGAATATATGCAAACTACATTATAAGTTCTTGGTGGTCAGGGATGGCAATACATGTGTTCATATTATATAGTACAACATGAAGCATAGTCGGTAAATGCATAATTTACTGACAGTGGTTTATATAACCTAATGGTATAGCCTTCAAATATGGGTTAGGAGACATCAGACCTAGATTCAAATATTATACCTATTACTCCTTATGGGCTGGAGTGATACCACAGCAGGTAGGGCTTTTGCCTTGCACGTGGCTGCCCAGGTTCGATTCCTCTGCCCCTCTGGGAGAGCCCAGCAAGCTTCGAGAGTATCTCGCCCATATTGCAGAGCCTGGCAAGCTACCCATGGCATATTTGATATGCCAAAAACAGAAACAACAAGTCTCACAATGGAGAAGTTACTGGTTCTCAAGCAAATCGATGAGCAACAGGATGACAGTGATACAGTGATTACACCTTAAGTGACCCCAGGAAGGTTGCTTCGTTTTCCAAGGTTTCCTGTCTGTAAAATAAGGTTCATAATATCTACACCATGTTACTAAGAAAATTAAATGAGATAATCTGTCAGCATAATGCTTGACCTATAATAAATGCTCAAAAACATTAACTATGATGAGATTATATCATTAAACTATTAACTGCCCCTATTCCAGCCATTCACAGAATTCCTCCTGTCCTTGTCCTAAGTCACTTGGAAAACTCTCCAAATATGAGGGTTCAATGAAACTCTTTTTTCTTCTCAGAAATGTTATATAAATAACAAGTCATCCAAATCCCATTAACTCTAGGTAATTTTATTTAATAATCATATTTTTAAAGTTGGACAAATAAATAAATGGCAAAGCAATTTTGATTAAATCCTGTTTTCTCAATGGCTATTTGGAATACATCGTTCATATGCAAACCCCAAGAAGATTGAATAACAGATAAAATAAATAATGACCATAATGCAAACCACATTCTCATTCCCACTTCCCTGCAAGTACAATTCTATGTAAGAATTAAAAGAGCCAAAAAGTAACATGCTTATTAACTCTGAGTTACCCGCCTATAGACACAGAGCTGAGCAGATCACGTGAATGTTTTCTGTAGTCTCAGTTAAACTAATGGTTCCTCAGAGCCTAGTTCTTATAACCCCTAAAGAGTTTCAAGATTTGCCTGGAAAAATATATCACATTTCCATGACTATGACTGAACACAAATTTGGAAAGCTCAGTGAAAGCAAACCATCCTTGAGAGGAAATGGTTGCTGTTTTCAAAGGAAGTCAAAAGGCTCCTGCACACAAAAACTCAAGCTGGCCTTAGGAGCTTGCTCCCGTCTCCCTTCACACAAGTAGGGGTGTGTCATGTGGCTCTTCCTCGACTTCTTCCCCCCCTCATATCTGGGCACCTAACTAAGAATAAGGCCACTTACCATCTCAGGTTAAAGATTATTTTGCTTTTTTTTTTGTTTGGGAACTGCACCTGGTAATGCTCAGGGGTTACCCCTAGCTCTGTACTCATAAACCACTCCTGGCAGGGCACAGGGATGCTGGGATTGAACCTGGGGTCTGCCTGCATGCAAGGCAAGTGCCTAGCCTGCTGTACTATGGACTCCAGCCCCACAAGTCAAAGAGATTTTATTCAAAAGTGCTCCATCAATGCATGGAGAATAAAGTTTCCTCCTGCTTGGTTTTCTTTTTCCCTAATTTCACTACATTTTTAAAGTATTCATGGATTAAGAAGGCTTCTGGACTTGTCAGCCCCTGGGGGAACTTGTCAAAAGACTCAAATCTAACATGCGCTTTCCGGATACAAGGTTGTTCTGTAGCAGGGCTCAGTGAAACTTCCCCTAAAAGAGGTTGTTGTGTTTCATCTTGCTGTTGTAAGTAAAAGCGATTACACTTAGCATTTGGGGTTTTTTGTTGTTATTTTGGTTTTAGGGCCAACCTAAAGGTGTTCAGAGCTAGCTCTGTGCCCAAGGATCGTACCTGGTGCTGGAGACTATATGTCATGTTGGGCATCAAATCTGAGTTGGTCAGGGACAGAGCAAATGCATTAACCCCTGTCCTATTGCTCGAGCTCCTAAATTAATTATTTATTTGATTGAGGGTGTGTGTGTGTGTGTGTGTGTGTGTGTGTGTGTGTGTGTGTGTGTGTGTGTGTGTAACATTCTTGAAAGTAAATGCTGTCATGAGGTAAGCATGAGATGGGAGATAAAAATCCCCGTCTTAGCTGGTGGGTTACTTAGACAAGGTGGGAAGGCTCAAACCTTCTCAACCACTGCCAAGAGTCACCCTGTCAATGGAGCAGAGGGTCACCACACTTGCAAAGGAGTAAGGATGAAAAGGAAGTCTTTGCAAAATTAAAAGTTTATCTATTTTGAAAGATTTTTCTTCAATAGTCAAACCTGGAGTGGGGTGGGGTGGGTGGGGGAGGTGGCAAGCAGGCCTAAGAATTCTGATGGAGATTCATTAGCGCCTGGCTCTGACACTCTGTACTGAAAGCCCTTCACTGGCACAGCTCTCTGTGAATGAAGTCCCAAAGGGAAGAACCGCATTTTTTAAAAAAATCTCTAATATGAGAAGAATTACAGGAAGGTTACAATATAATTAACCTGAGTTATCTTTCAAGACTCTTGCTGATATATCTCCTGCCACATCAGACCATGTTCATGCTGTGATTTTTTAAATTAGCAAAGGAAGGTTTCACATACTCTGTTCAACAGACTAGAAGGATAAAGGAATGCTTCTTAAAAAAAAAAAGAGCCGATCAATATTTTCTATTATTTTCTAATATTGTTTTTATAATAGCCTTCTCTTAAAGGCTATTTTGTAGAGCAAAACCTTAACTGCAGACACTGCAGAAGTCTGCGATTCTTATTTAAGGAAAATGGGTGATTCCCTTCCTGCTTCAGGGGGGTAAACAAAAAAGGAAAGTGCAAAATCGGCCATTATCTCATGTTTATAACAAGTCTTTCACCATAGTAACAACTGTGATGTCACAAATCCTACCCCAAGGGCCAGACTGTCTCTGAAGGAGGGCGAGCAACGGAACTCTTTTGTGGACAGAGGAAAGCATGTGAAGCCAAAGCGGAGTCAATGTTTGTGGTAATTCTCGAAGCACATGGAGTTCCCCCTCTCCATGTAAAGCAGTTCCCCATGCCCCAGAAACATGCAACACCCACACTTCATGCAACTGTACAAAGGGAGTGTGGAGATCCAAAAGCTTCTGGAAGCTTCATGTTCCCAACCAAATCCCAATTCCACATGGCCCTTTGGCTGCTGGAAATGGACAGGGGCAGTGGGGAAGTTGCCCAGGCATGGGAAACTCACTCTTAGTGAAGTGACCAGATGCAGCACCTCAAGTAAGAAGCAACTTGCTGTGAGGCCAGAGTAGTACAGTGGGTAGGGTTTCTGCCTTGCACATGGCCAAACTGGGTTCAATCCCCGGCATACCACGTGGTCCCCTGAGCCAGGAGTAATCCCTGAGCACAAAGCCAGGAGTAAACCCTGAGCACTTCTGGGTGTGGTCCCACAAAAAAAGAAGAAGAAGAAGGAGAATCAGCAGCAGTGACAACAATTTGCCTCAGGAAGGCAAATCATGTAAAACCAGGCTTCCCTACAAGACCTTCCCTATAGATCCTTGGGCTGAAAAATAACTAAAGTCTCCCAAAAGAGGGACACTTAAAAAACAACCTTTCACCTGAACAAACTGAATCCCTGTTATCTGTTTCCAGTGCAGCAGACTGAAAATGATCCTTATTCTGATGCAGTCTAGGGAAGTTTTGTACAGATATGCCAAAAGAAAGCAACTTTATATTTCAAAGAATATTGGATTCATAGTTGGAAGAGAGCACTAGTCTTGGCTCAAATACTCAGAAAACACATGACCTGGATAAAGCCATTTAACCTATTTGAGTTTTAGTTCTTTGTTTAATGTCATCCAACATGCTATTTCCCATAGTTGTTGTAAAGATAAAATAAAATAATAAACGTGGATGAGTTTCATAAATAACAAAGGATTTAATGCAAATATCAGGGACCATTAGCATTTTTACATAACTAGTTTCCAGTGCTACAATAAGTTTAAACACTAAGAGCTCTTTTGTCTCTAGGAATCCAAAGTACACATAAATTCCTCATCTTCCCTATTTCACAAGAGGTGCACATTTCAACGACAGTCACCTGCAAACAACTATAAATTATGCAGTGACTGATTATCACAGAGCATTTTGCTTCCAGCCATTGCACCATTTATTCCTTTCCCTCAGGAATGCCCTGTGAGCCTGCATGCGAGTCAGAAAACTGACAGGGTGTGCCTCACCTTGGGGACCTGCAGGGACTGCTCTGGTCAATGTTTCCGCAAGAGGGAGAATTGAAATAATTGACTAGATGGAAGTTTTTGGATGATCTGTGGACTCTACTTACCCACAAATAATGACTGACACTGCTGTCACGAAGACTGCGGTCTGGTCAGACAGCTTGGGATCATGCCAAGCTAGACACTGGCATTTTACCAGTGAATAAAGCAGCATCGTATACTGTCTAGATATGCACAATAGGAACTGGAGCACCAGCCATCCATATATTTATTCAATAAATATTGGTAGGGAGCCCACTCTGTGCCAGAGCTCACCACATATTCTGTTGAGGTCACTGGTGCCTGGCCATAGGGCTGTCCCTTCCTTATGACATTACACAGAGTATCAGGACACAGCTCACAGCCTGACTCTTAGAAACTCTGTTCACCACTCTGTTATATCACAACTTCTTTCCCAGTCTTAGTTTCAAATCTTGGTTGCTGCACACTTTTTGTAATTAAAGTTTTATTGGAACCCAACTGCGCCTATTTGTTTCTGTATTATCAATGGCTATTTTCCTGCCACAACAGCAGAATCTGCTAGTTGTGATAGTTGTACAGCCTCAAAGTCTAAAATATCTGGCCCTTCTCAGAAAAGGTGAGTCAATTTCTGCACTAGATTAGGCCAAAGTTCCTCTCTCCTCTAAGTAGTATGTTGCTACTTAGAGACTAAGAGAGTGAGCTCCTGAAAAAGCAGAGGCACTGTCTGTATAACTTTGTCATATAAAATCACTGTCACTGTCATCCCGTTGCTCATCGATTTGTTCAAGCGGGCACCAGTAACGTCTTTCATTGAGAGACTTATTGTTACTGTTTTTGGCATATCCAATATGGACGGGTAGCTTGCCAGGCTCTGCCTCTCGGGCTCGATACTCTCGGTAGCTTGCCGGGCTCTCCTAGAAGGGCGGAGGAATCAAACTCGAGTCAGCCGCATGAAAGGCGAACACCCAACCACTGTACTATTGCTCCAGCCCATCATATAAAATATGACAAAATATTTATTTTAAATAGGACGGAGTCAAGGTTTAGAAAAAGTACAGAAAGTTAAACCCAGCCTTCCCTACATTTTCTTTTCACCAGATGAGTGCCATGGAGTTCCATGGAAGAAGGCAAAAAAACCGCTGGTGTTCAGTTACTCTGGCTTCTAATTCCTCAGAGTTCCTACATCTAAGACTTCCAAGACTCAATTTTTGGCCTCTCTCCCTTTGCATATTTATTTCCTGATCTGATGTGGAATGAGAGTTAAATGGGAGCTGTGTGCTTGAATTCCACGTGGCTGGCTGAGCAGGAAACTCTGGGGCAGGTTTTTTGGCGTGCCAAACTCCTGCTTGCCTCAGCTATGCTAATTTCTAAAGCTGTTTGCTTTGCTCAAATAAATCTTAGAGGGGAATTTGCATTTAGATGCACACCTTTTTGTGCACAAATTATGTGCATGATAACTCTAGGGCAGAATTAGGACTGGAAAAAAAAGGGAAAAAAAAGATGCCTGGTATTGACTCAATGGCTTCCATGTGGCAGGCACTAGGCTAGATGCTTAACATATATTTTCTCCTCTTACAACAATGCCATGAGCTAGAACTGTGATCCCCATTTAACAGATGGGGATACTATGGAAAAAAGAGCTATGTAACTTGTCCACTTTGACAGTTATCAAAGCAAGAAAGCCAGGATTTGGCCCAAAGTGTCTGAACCTAAAGTCCATGTTCTTCTCTCTTACTTGTACTGCCCAAATGATCAGTTAATCATCATCACAACTCATCTACGCCACTGGACATAGATTCAATCATGAACTCCTAATCTTAGAAAATTACTCACCCTTCCTTCCAAGTAACCAATGCACATAAGCCTTTGGCCCACGGGAGGGAAATTGGGTTCCTTTGCTTTACAAAATAATCAAAGGATATTTTTTTAAAAGGCATTAAAAGACAAACTTTAGGGGCCAGTGTGATAGTACAGCAAGTAAAGCATTTCCCTTGCAAAGGACCGACGCTACTTCCATCCCTAGCATCCATATAGTCCCCCAAGCACCGCCAAGAGCAATTCCTGAATGCAGAACCAAGCATTGCTGGGTGTGAGTGACCCCAAAAGCCAAAAAAATTAAAAATAAATAAAAATAAAAGGCAAACTTCATATGCTACAGAAATAATTTGTTATCACTGACAAAATTACAGGTGATTCTGGCAGAAAATAAACCTTAATGACTAAGGACCTCAATATAAAGGAAGATTTTTACTGCTAAAATGTAGCTGAGGGGCCAGAGAGACAGCACAATGGTCGGCCTTGTACACAGCTAAGCTGGGTTTCAGCTCTGGAACCCATGTGATCTCCTCCATGCCCACCAGGAGTGACCCCTGAGCATAGAGCCAAAAGAAATCCCTGTGCACAGCTGAGTGTGGCCCAAAAACAGACCAAAAAAAAAAAAGTAGTTGGTCAAGCAAGAGAATGTACCTATATCATGAAGGAAAATGTTAGCAACATATAAACTATAATAAATATATCTATAAAATGTCACTGTTGTCACTGTCATCCTGTTGTTCCTCGATTTTGCTCGAGCGGGCACCAGTAACGTCTCCATTTTGAGACTTGTTGTTACTGTTTTTGGCATATTGAATATGCCATGGGTCACGCTTGCCAGGCTCTGCCATCCGGGTGGGATACTTTCAGTAGCTTGCCGGGCTCTCTGAGAAGAATGGAACCCGGGTCAGCTGCATGCAAGGCAAATGCCCTACCCACTGTGCTATGGCTCCAATCCATAACATAAAGAAAGCCAAGGAATTTATATCTGTAAAAATCTTAGCTATTTTTGAAAATATAACCAAATACCTATATTCCCTAAAAAAATATTCATTTTCTTGAGGGCCAGAGAGTACTGGGATTTAGGCGCTTGTCTTGCATGCTGACAAATCTGGTTTGATCCCTGGCACCACATATGATCCCCCAAGCATGCCAAGAGTGACCTCTGAGCACAGAGGTGGGAGTAGTCTTTGACCACCAGCTGGTGTGGTCCCCAAACAAGAAAAGCATTCGCTAGCTTTAGCAGATTATAATACATAACACTATAATATTCAATTTTTGTATCACTGTTCAATTCAATATACAGAAAAAAAGACAGTGCAGCAATTCAGCATTCTAGCTGAATTCCAACATTATACAGCAAGTCAAATATAATACTACTGAACTTCTTTCTCCTGATGGATGAAAGCTATCTGCAGTCTAGCCTGCAACACCACATTGGGTCTGTCCATGGCCATTCAGCTCTAACCCAGTGTTCCATCTCATGTTCCTGGAAATAAAAGAGCTGATTATATTTCCATGAGATGAAATTCCTATTTTTATTTTTATTTTTTTAATAGCTCTAAAAGAAAGCTTTCCAGGAATTAGAAAGAACTGTGGGTAGAGATGGAGAGTCTCAGTTGTTTCTTACGTGGATTTAGGAGGCGGACTGAAGAACAAACCTGTCCGACACCCCTTCCTCCAAACACACAGAGGGGACCCGGCACCCTCAGCTCAGTCATAGCCACTTATTTCTGCTAACCAGTCAGTCGGTCATCTCTTACTCTCAAGATGATTTCATCTTCTTAAACACAATTTCAGAGAAGGAAAAGAACGCTGTTATGTAGCCAGGGGTAGGAAAAGTTTATCGTCAGCTGGAAGCTTGAGTCTAATAAGCAGTAGTTTGAGGAACTTGCTTGATTACAGAAATACTGTTTTAAATAATACACATAACTACATTTCTCATGTACAAAGTTCTTAACTTTTTTAAAATTTTTCCAAAATTCAGTGGCATGCTCAATAATTATTCAGAAGAGAGTTAAAACAACTTTCTAGGATTGATCAACCAGAAACTCCAGTGACTTACCTGCTGGTGGCTTTATAAAAGGTGGTGGAATTAAAGGTACAATAATGGGCACATTGCCATGATCCTTTGACCCTGCCGGTGAGTCACTGAGTCCATTTCCTGTGGCAAGCCCTGAATAGCCTGTGCTTATATTGTAGGGTGAAATAACACTGTCCTCAGGTAATTTTGGTTTTGGCAAAGAATTTTCTGAAAAAGAAAAAAATAATAATTGACATGACAGAAGGGATTGCTTTCTTTATCACATTTTCTCAAGTAAAATGAGTACATAACAAAAATTTCCCTTGCAAATCTTAAAATCCTTTACCAGCACTGCACAGACCATCCTGGACCTTTTCGTCTTGTTACCATAAATTTTCAATGGGTTCCTCTATAATTGGCCCCACTACAATAGCTATCATCCCAAATGTATCCTGGTGATGAATTTTAGCACTGGGAAAGCCCAGAGAAAATTGAGAGGCAATTAACCTTTTCCATGTACAAAGTGATGTATAGCCGACCTGTCTTTCCTGCTATGGGGGAAAGCCTATAACCTGATCTTGGTACCATAACTAGGTTCTGCTATATTATAATCTTGAGTTACAATATAATCAAGTGAACCATCGAGAAAAAAAGATGATGAGAAGAAAATTGCTGTTTCACAAGATATATCCTTAGGTCAACTTATTAATATCTATTTAAAAATGAACAAAATGAAAAATAAGAAAAACCTACAATAAAATAAACTCTTGTTGTATTTATCCTCTTGTAGAAATCAACACACACATACATAGACACACACACACACACACACACACACAACCTCAACCATAGAAAACAACTTTTCCCTCTAGTAACATATCCTGGCACTCTTCATGTTCCCCAGAGGCAAAGATTATTCCCAGACTGAGCATTATACGAGCTATTAACTTATAGAATACAAACTCATGACTTGCATTTTTCATTTACAGTGAATTGATGATACTATCTCTGTAACATGAAGTGTACAATTTCATAGCAAGCTTAACATAAAATTTGTCACGTACGTTCAATTCCACATGCCTGCAGGACAGCTCATTTATATTTCGTTGCTTGGCATATAAGAAGGAAAAGTGCTATCTTAGAGACTGGAAATAAAATGCATGAACAGGTATTTTATGCCAATAGATTTTGAATGCAACGCAAACACTGATAAATTGCCAATGAAGCCACACAATGAATTTACCCACACTTTAAGTTCTCCAAACAAGTTACTCCTCACATATTCATCATCTTTCTTCACAAATAAACTCTCATTCTAAATTGGCTCATAAAATCAATATATGTATTAACAACCACATAAGCCTTTAATTTCCTCTGCTCCTGATGTAAGAAAAATGCATAAAGAATAGAATAGGACCTAACCATCTACTTACTTCTCTCAATTTCTCTTCCAGTCCTCTAGGATGAAAATTTCAAACACAAAATATAAATATGGCTTTCCTTTAGAATTCCCTCCCAACAAGGGGAGGGAGGTATAATTACCAAACTAATTGTGGTTCCTTCTTGTAGTCTAAAAATCTAAATGGGGGTGCACTTAATACCAAGCACCAGTCCTCAAAAGCAGATCTATCAAAGGACTCAGGGAAACTAGGAGTTACCAAATATCACCCTTTTCTAAAATTTTGAGGGCTGTACCACACTTAAGTACCCTAGCCCTTATGTTGCTAGCTCTCCCATGGCTTGAAGATTAAGCTGTCTATTTTTGTTTTATGCTGTGCTCTTCTATTCTGTGGGATTCTGCTTAGGGGAAACCACTACAGAGGATGTACATTTAAATCAACCATTGGCATAATCAACAAATGAGTCCCAAAGCAACTCAATTCTGGCAGGTTGAGATAGTTAATCCTTCTTTGCATGAACAAAGGGACATTAAATGTCATTACCTTTGAGAACAGAAATGTGCTGCCGGCTCTCTCCATCTGTAGGGTAGCTCCTGAATTCAATATCTTCACCATCTTTCAATTCAACCTTATCATAGCCATACCAGCCAAGGAGTTCATTCATGGTGTTTTCGGCAAAGTTCTGAAAGAAAAACAGAGGTTACTTATTTATATAATCAATAACTATTTGAAAAGAATGCATTAATCCTATTTTGTTTGCAGGATTTCTTTACCGTCAGCCTGGCCCCACCTCCTTGGCAGCATGTTCATTTTTCAAATCACGTTCAAATTTTCTAATGCATTTAAATCTCAAGATGATGCATCCAATTAGGACAGGCCTTCAGACATTTGCAATTTAAAGATAATAAGAAAAAAGGCATTTGCCAGTTTGGCTTACGAATGGGAAGTCATATTTTAGCATATTCTTCTATATAGTCTATATCCCATACCAACACACAAAATTGAGAAGTAAAGCATAAAAACAGCTAAGAAAAGGTTTTGAAAAAATGAAAACAACTGACCTTTTTTGTGATTAAATTACACTTGCCTTCTGATTTACGTACTGTTTCTTACCATGACTCATATTAAATAAAGCAAAAGCTCAGAAAAGAAATAATTTCTCAATTGTCAACCACTGTCATACAGAAAGCTGAATAGATGACAAGGATCTTCCTATTTAATTTTCCCTTGTGAAGGGTATTCTTTAAAAATCAATCCATAATTTGCTTTATAAATTAGCTAGTGACAGATTCTTTCACCATGAAATCAAAGATCATTATGATCATCTTCTAACAGGTAACATAAAAGTCACAAATAACCATAAGGTTACGAAGTCAGATTTTGGATGATATGAGAGAACACTTTAAACTATCAGTCAATGTATAAATATATGGTATTATTAATATTATTATAGATATCAAACTGAAAATACTGGTATAGTTTGACAGATTTAAAACTTCAATATCAAATGACAGTTTTTTATGAACTTATCAACTGTTAGATCTGAAAAGGAAGGATGTGTGCTAATGAGTTTAATGCTTGCGTGTGACCTAGAGTATCTCTATCTGAGACACAGCGGAGAAGTGGCTACCAGGAGACGGAAGGTAAGGAAAATACGACAGTATTCAAGGACACATACTTCCATTTCATAAGATTAACGAGTTGGGAGACCTAGTATACAACACAGCAACCATAGGTAATGATATTACACCATATACATGAATGTTACTTAAAAATTAGGTCCTAAATGGTCACACCACACAAAAAAAAAATACTAACTATATGACAGAATGGAGGTTGTAGCTAATCCTATGTTGGTAATCATTTTGCATTATATAAATGGATCAAACAACAGTTGTACAATTCAAACTTACATATTACATGTGTCAATCACATCTCAATAAATCTGGGAAAGGTAAAATAAAAGGACTGCAAAATGAGGGCTTCATAAATGCTGACTGAATTGCAATTTTTCCATCTCTATTTGGCAAGACATCCTGAGTCTCCTGGACTGAAGTAGGAAAACTATGTATTCTAACCTTCTGTGTTTCAAAGAATATTTTCTCACTCTTCCTCAAAGATGTCACTTCTGAATTAGCCTGGGATGTGTAATACCCAAAACAAAGCACTCAGGCTAAGCCACAGAATATACCAGCCTAACGTGTGAGTTCCCTGTTCCCTTGAGTTTCACAACTTTAGATTTCAACAGGAATTGCGAAAGAAAGAAGATATTATACTACTGACTCCATAAAAACAAACCTGGCATTTTGAAACACCCACAGGATGCTAGATATTTTGCTTTGATACCCACTCAAGTTCAGAGCTCCAACTGAGCCAATGTGTGATAATCCAGTGCACCAGCAATTAAAAATACAGCTAGCCAGACTGATTCAGTGTTACCATCCACAGGCCAACTGTCAGTGATTATCAAGCTTTAGGGAAGCAGTTATCTTCTCTGATGACTGGCAGTGTCCATATTAAATATACATTCTTTTCATGAATACACAAATGATCCAATTCATATGAATAATAAACTCAGCAAGCTCTCAATACCATTGAGGAGGACTCAGGCTAAATGCTGTTCCACACAATCCAAAGAGATCCCTTTAATGAGGAGTCCATCTCCCCTAACATCCAATTTTTCTTCCTGGGCTGAGCTGTTGGGCTGGAGAAAGGATCCCAAAACATCCAGATTGAGAGCCTCCATCAGTGGTCTGGCAGCAGAAATCTTCAATTTTAAAGATTCCACTTTTCATTGAAAAACCAACCCACAACAGAGCTAAAAGACAAGTCTGAGCCATTCCACCAGTTTGTGTGCTGCCTGCCCCAATCCCTAAGAGAACTGTGCCAACATGACAGAACATCTCTTGCATGGTAACTCCTGGTCACCATACCAAGTTTTGTACCATTTGCATCTGCTTCGCTCTCTGGTTCTGTCTAAACTCTGAAGTGACACAAAGGCTACAGATGCATAATTCATGGGGCAGCCTCTCAGCCAAGGATATAGATTTGTTTGTTTTAGTCCAGCTGCAAATCAGTTCGGCCTTTCACAACCAATCTTGGGGCTGGAATCCATAATTTTCAGACATCTGAGTAAAAACTGAAACCTCAACAGATTATTAGCATCAAAACTCAAATTATTTGGGCATCTGAACTCATCACATCGTTTATGGTTTGTACCAAATAATTCAAAGGCTTCATGAAATAATATGAAGTCAATCTATTCTGAGTTACTATGATTTTCAAGTTACTATGTCAGTAAAAATAAACTCTAGAAAATTTCCATTCTTGTCGCTGAAAATAAAAATAAACCCTTTACTATTTTGCAACATGACTGCAAAAGTAAAAAACAAAAGATTTATAAAGCCTCAAGCCATAAATCTCAAACCTTTTATGAAAGGCAGAATAAGATGAAAGAAAAGGGAGGGGGGAAACTTAAATTTCTTAAAGTATAGCAAGAAACAGACCATTGCCTCTGTCTTATATACTACTGTATTTTTAAAACATGACTGGCCCGAGAAATAGCACAGGGGTTAAGGCACTTGCCTTGCACACAACTGACCGTGGTTGGATCTCCAGCACCATATATGTTCCCCGGAGCACCATCAGGAATGATCCCTGAGCAGAGATTAAGGAATAAGCCCTGAGCACCTCTGAATGTTGGAAGGGAGGGAGGGATGGAGGGAAGGGGGGAGGGAGGGAAAAGAAATTATCATGGTGGGCAATAGTTGGTGGTCAGCAGTCTGGAGACATGCTCTGCACATTCTGGATCAAGGTCAAAATCCAGCCTCAGAGAGTCTCAGAGCCAGGTATAGGCTAGAGGCCCCTCAGTACCACCAGGACAGCCGTGGTATCCCCGGGGACCAGGCCTGAGCAGCATCCCCTGCCCTGCTGAGTGTCACCAGCAGTGCTCCCCACCCCCCACGTCCCACACACACCCCCAAAAAATAAAAAGAAATCAAAGAACTCCAAAGAGTCTTTTTAAATTTTGAGGTGGAATTGAATGCTATATAGGCTTATCATGGTGGATGTTAAACCAAAGAAAATATATTAGCTTTTTACAGATAACATCTAAGAAACATAACATGCTCTAGAAGAAACTAATTTAGTGTTTATAGGCTGTAAGGGATTTTATTTTTGAGTTTGGTTTTTTGAGGGGAAGGTGGGTTAGGGAATGGCAAGGCTGTACTCAGGACTTACTCCTGGCTCTGTGCTCAGGGATCACTCCTGGAGGTGCTCAGAGAACCATATGTGGTACCACGAAGCAAACCCAGGTCAGTCACGTGCAAGGCAACATCCTACCCACTGTACTATGGCTCCAGTCCATAAGGGTTTTTAAATCCCTACTTAGACAATTCCAATGGTTATTTTGTCATATTATTTGTGTGTGGGAAGGGGGTAGGGGGAATCATACTTGGCTTACTCGGAATTACTCCTGGCTCTGTGCTCAGGAATCACTCATAGTGGTGCTGGGGGAACCATATGCAGTTCCAGATACTAAACCAGGGTAATTGTGGATCAGGCAACCATTCTAACCTCTGTACTCTCTGCATAATTCCATATAATTATTACTATTAAATAATTTACTATACAAATTCTTCCTTTTCAATTTAAGAATTCCCCCCCAGTTTCAGAATTCTTATATAAGGGCTGAAGCGATAGACAGATAGATAGATAGATAGATAGATAGATAGATAGATAGATAGATAGATAGATAGATAGATAGATAGGGCACTTGCCTTGCACACGGCTGACCAGGGTTTGGTCACCAGTATCCCATGTAGTCCCCAAAGCTCCATTAAGCGTGATCCCTGAATACAGAGCCAGGAGTAATCCCTGAGCACTGCCAGATGTAATCTAAAAACAAACAACCCCCAAATAGAATGTTCCATAGTAAGTCAACCTATCATATTAAGGCAAGCTGTGAAATTTGCTTCCCTAAAAAATCTTTTACAAGCATTTATTCTGAAGATTAAGGCAGAAAACATATTAGAATCACCAAATGCCTCGGCTCTGAGATTCTGTGATATTAAAGACCTACTTATACAAAAAACAAAAATACTTTTTTAAAGAAATATCATAATTACAATGACCACAAAATCATAAATGTTACTAAACTGCCACTATTTCAAAACTTTTTATCATTGCTCCCAAAAACCATCAAAATGTGCCAAATATTTCAATATTCTGGCTTCCAAATCACATTTTGCAGACAGCCTCTCACCCTTGGAAGTAACACAAAAATCCTCTCTCATACCATGTGGTCCAATTTGGTTTTGGAAAATAGGTCATATAATTATAATGATAATGTCTAACACTTTTATAGCTTTTTATAGTGTTTCCACATTCTTTCACTCTCTTATCTTCTCAATAACCCAATGAGTTAGGTATTTAATTCCCACAATGAATTTTTTGTGAACCTATGTGGCATTCTCGTTCTACAAAAGAAAATTACATCATCAAGAAGGTGAGTGACAGGCATAAGCGATCAATTAAAATCAAAATGAAAATACAAAGTCTCTGATTCTCATACCAGGTCCCTTTCTACCATATACTCTTTATAGTTAGCAACCCAAAGAAAGCTATGCCTTGAAGCAAGGGGAAAAAAAACCATAAAATAACTGCAAAGAAAAAATCTTACCATAAAGTGTCTATATAACATAAAAACAGTTTCCAAATAAGGATGTTTATGGATGTTAAAATTTTGCATCCTCAGAGAAGTGATGGTGCAAAGGACTCGGAATGCGCTTTGCATGCAGGAAGCCCAGTTCCCTGTCAATAAATGGTCCCCTAGCACCACCAGGAGTGATCCCAGTATAGAGTGGGAGAGTAGACCCTGAGCACTGCCAGATGTGACCCAAAAATAAAAAATAATTCATATTCTTTCAGGTTTGTGATTGGCCCTACTTCTTATTTGTATTACTGGCATGGGGAGGGAGGCTGAGGGAATGCTTAATACTCACAAATAAGTTTTATAACGTTTTTAGTATCATTTTGATTTGAACTGCTTTGTACAATGAACACTGTGCATTCACACCTGTTTTTCATGTCAGCCTCACCGCATCCCTTCTCACCTCCAGAACACCATAGGAAAGAATACAATTCTAACAGTTTGGAAGCAGGTTCTTTTTCTAGAATTCTAAAATATGTGTCACATTCCAAAATATGATATGATATGGATGTTTTCATATATTACACATACATATTATATATAGGACCTTTATTTCATATTAAATATTCTCAGTCAACTGGAAGTCCTGTACAAGTGGAAAAGTTCATCTAAATGATATTTAATGAACTATTTTACCCGATAAATAATGAAGCTCATTTCATGACAAAGTGAAAATAGCTGTCCTCCCAAAGCACCTCTGAAACACAAATATATCAAGGGCTTCAGAAGGGGTTGGGGACCACAGAGTGCAGGGATTAAGGCACTTGCATATAACTTACCCAGGTTTGACCCTGGTACCATATACATATATATATATATATATATATATGCCCCCCCCGGAACCCAGTCATAGTGATCCCTAAGCACTGTGACCCAAAAACCAAAAACACCCAATAAAAAACTAAAATTTTTAATTTGAAAATACCAAACGGATTTAAAAATTCAGGTAGGTACCACTGAGTTCTTTTCTACCAGATGTTTCATAACTGAATATAAATGTTTCCAACTTTGTATTCTATTCGAGGCAGGTTTTCAAAGCATTTCTGCTCATTTGTTCAAATGAGGGGGAAGCCAAGTCCTCCCTCTGCCCACGGATATAAATCCCATCTTTACTGTCAGCCCAATTCTAGTAAAATATTTCCTCCCTCCCAAATATACTGTAAGTTTCCTGAGGGCAGAAACCATTTACATTCTTTTACACTAAACCTTGCACACTGCCTATGACTCAGAATGAGCTCAATAAATGTGCTAACTTATTCACTAGTTTCCAAAAGAAAAAGAAAGGTATAACGGCAGATAAGTGATCAAATTCAGGAATCTGATTCTAAAATTACATATGTGAGAGTCTAAAAAAAATGTGTCAAATCCTGTATTAATGAATACTCATACTCTTGGGAATTTAAGATGACATAACTTTTAGAAAAGGTAATTTGACTATCACTGAAGCCTTGAATTTTTACATACTCTTTGATTCAGCAATTTTATTTCTAGGCTTCTAAAAACTATTCTAAGGAAATGGGTGCAAAAATACATCCGTTCAGGAATAGTCATCTCAGTGTTATTTTCTTCGAGACAAACTATATGCGAAGCAATAGGAATTCAGTTAAACAAATTATAACTTAATCACAGGATGACTAAAATGGAATACTATTTTCTGATAAAATATATTCTGTAGATAAATTTTTGCTGCCATGAAGGGCTATGCATAATGTATATTATGTTTTGAAAAGAAGGTTAGTCTATACTATAGACCATTTATTTGGATTTTTAAAAACTATTATACATCAAAAAGGGCATAAAAGACATGCATCAAAATGTTGATAGCAATTATGTCTGGGTGGTAAAATTATGGGTTTACATTATGCTATTTTTATGTCTTATTTGAATATTTCTGTTACCGTGTATTCTTTTCTAAAATAAAAAGATTAATTAAAAATTAATTAACACATCATCTTCTCTTAAACGACCGTTTCAGCTATAGTCACAGTCCTTATGACAATAAAAAGGATCTGTCAGTTATGCTATTAACTTCAAAACATTCTGACAGTCAGTATTCAAGAAAGTGGAGCAGAAGAAAAATACTTTTAAAAGAAAAGGAAACCTCCAATCCTGAACAATTTACAAGATGGAAAGGAAAATGCTATTGCCTCTGCCAGTTAAGATTATGAATAATAGAATGGTAGTGGTGAATTTTGGAAAATATTTTATCTCTATTTTCACCTCTATGTATTGATTTCCAAAAAAAGATCTCTATTAAGCATCACTGGACTTGCTGATAGAAATGTTTTGTTGGAGGAGAGTGGGATCTATGAAAGAAAGGCCACTGCTTTTGTGGGAAATAGGGGGAACTTGATTAAAAGTCAGAGGTGGTTTGTTGGGTTTTTTCCCTTTTGTCTAGTCTGGGGGTTACAGCCAGCAGTGCTCAGGACTTACTCCTGGCTCTGCTCAGGGGTCACTCCTGAAGGGGTTAAGGGAACCGTATGCAGTGCCAGGGATCAAACCCATGTCAATCTCATCTAGGGGCAAGCACCTTATGCACAGTACTATCTCTCCTCCCTGCAAGTCAGTTTTTGTTGTTTCTTTTTTATTTGGGGGCTACACCCAGTGATGCTCAGGGATTACTCCAGGCTCTGAAGTCAGGAGTCACTCCAGCTGGAGCTCAGGGGACCATATGGGATGCCAGGGATTGAACACCCTAGTTGCTGTACTGTTGCTCTGGCTCCACAGAAGTTTAAGGTTTAGGCTAGGACTAAGTCTAAGTCACATCTCTAAACCCATGAATCAGTTTATTTTAAGGTATTGCCAAGAAGCAGATGGTGAGGTTATATTAAATAGAAGAGAAACATTGGAAGAGCCCTTGACAAATTATGTCAACTTCCACTTTCACAATCCCATGGGATAATAAGAACCAGTCACTCCCCACAAAAGACCCTGTGGAGGATCATTAGCTTGCATGAAATAATCACTGTATCACCGTATCCAGTTGCTCATCGATTTGCTCAAGGGGGCACCAGTAACGTGTCTCCATTGTGAGATTTGTTGTTGCTGTTTTTGGCATACCAAATACGCCACGGGTAGCTTGCCAGGCTCTGCCATGCAGGAGAAATACTCTCGGTAGCTTGCTGGGCTCTCCGAGAGGGGTGGAGGAATTGAACCCTGGTCTGCAGCACACAAGGCAAACGCCCTACCCCCTGGGCTATATTGCTCAAAGCAACTAAATCTGCCCTTTCAGTGCGGATTTTACCCCTTGCTATTTTGACCTGAACTACAGATTTTTAATTTGGATCCTATGAAGATGCTCCCTCTCCTCCACTGAGGTCATGTTGGAGCACTCCTCTGGGCCACAATTATCATGTATGCGGGTCTACAGTCATTCAACTCAGACCCAAAGCAGGTTCTTATCTCGATACATTCTTTACTAAGTGGCTGTTAATTAGCATTTAAAACCAAAATTAGAAGTTCCCACATATAAAATCTATAGTTTTATTGTCTTTGACATAAAACAGGCAATTACATCTCCATGCTTTAATCTGTGGCCAGGCCATCAAATATCCTAAAGAAGGTCAAACAAATGTTAGACTGTGGACACCAGCCCTGAGACTAACACAAGCAGACATGGCAGGTGTGTGACTGGCTGTATGCAGCTGTGTCTTAACAGCTGCAGAGCCACCCTAAAAATCACCAAGACTTGTTACATTGTTTCTGTCCATGCCAAGGGCACAGCCCTAAAGTGGAACAGAGTTCCACAATCCTTCAGTTATATAAGAGATATTAGCACCCATTTGTCTGTGGATCCTAAAATATACATCCAGCAAATCTCATTCATCACATCCATTTATGCCTGTTTATGTGCTTCAATTGGCACCATCCAAAAAAGTGCCTGATCTTTTTTCTCAATTTACCCTTCTCTTTTACGCAAATATTCAATCATCTCATTAGCTTGAGAGTGCAAATGTGGCTGACTTCCCATTTCACAAGAGTAAATTTTAGACTTCAGAGATTTTTCATGTTTTACCTTTTAATATTTTTTAAAGAAGTATGCAGATTATTAAATATCCTTTTTATTCAAAAAGAATATTTCCTTAAAAGGTTTTTTTCTTGGGGCTGGAGCCATAGCACAGAGGGTTGGGCTTTTGCCTCGCACGTGGCCAACCCGAGTTCGATGCCCAACATCCCATATGGTCCCCCGAGTATGGCCAGGAGTAATTCCTCAGTGCATGAGCCAGGAGTAACCCCTGAGCATCGCCGGATGTGACCCAAAAATTTTTTAAAATGGTTTTTTCTTTTAATCTGGGGACCCTAACAAGACACTACCTATCCCTAGACCTCCCTTCTGCAGTCACTTGAGCTGACTGGTATTTGCCCTGCTCAAAGCCCTGTTTTTGACGTTCCTCTAAAAACTCAGTGACTTCGTGGTCTCTGTGAGTTTGCCTTTCATACAAGGAGAGTAAGGCTTGGCTTCTCAGAGCAGAGCTTGGCAAGCACTGAGGCAGGAAACGCAGAAGGGAATGAGTCTGTCAGACTCATTTTCTTCTAGTTCAAATGTTTATTTCAGATTCGGGAGGAAGTGGAGTGGTTCCTTTCCATTTCCTCGTCTCTGGAACCTGCGAGTTGTGTAAGGCTCAGAGACGCTCACTGCCGCATATCCGCCTCACAGGTTCACAGATGGAGAGAGAGTCTTCAGAATTTAAACATAGCAGGATTCACATCTCTCTGCGCCCTCCCAGGGCCCGCTTACCCTGGAGCCAAGCAGAGGACAACTAAAAGCAATGCAGAAGGGCAGCTCAGGAACATCCTCTTCTGAGTCCCCAGGGCCCAGGGCCCATGTCCTGACTGAGTTTTCCTTTCCACATGGCACACCTGAGGTCACTCACGGCAGAAACAGCCAGCTCTCTCATAACTGGTGAATACCACAGTGAGATCTGGGACCGGGCCCACTTCCTAGGTGCCTGAGACTTTCTGTACCTGGCAACAGGATGGAATTTCAGCAGCAAAACTTAAATATACCTGTTTTAGTGATCAGCTATAGAGACCTTAAGCCTGCTGACTTTTCCCCATCTATACTCTGTTCTCTCTCTCCTTTTTTTTTTTTTTTTTTGGTAATGCCAAGCTGTTTCTCTCTCTTGCTGTGCTCGCCAGCTTGGCTCTGCAACTTATTTTATTGTCTCTTACAAGTGACACAGGTCATTTTTAATGCCAAATGGAGATCATCAGGAACTAAATGAGAAAATCCTGTGGTGAGTTTATTACTAAACTCTAACAGATGTGCCTGACTCTAAATGTCAGCATAGAGTTGAAACATAATTTTAGGTACAAATTACTTAATAAGAATATTTATCCACGAAAACTTCTTCAGTAAAGAAGACCCTGAGTCATTTAGCACAGATGAACCTGTTTAGCAGTTGATAAAGAAGTCAAACACTGTAAATACATTCATTATAGTTTGTTTAGGAAAGTTTCCAGGGCAGAGTGCTTGATCTAATCACCTTGGTTTTGTCAGGTTTAAAACTAAGAGATAAAAATCTGACTCATTATCTTTGTTCATACTTTAGTTTTTTAGTTGTATTAGTGTTCTGCAGCCACTAATCAAGTTCATTAAGATCTATGTGCAGAAATACAGGCACATAAGAGCAATTATATTTACTTTCACACATACATTTGTGTTTACATATTCAATACTATAAACCAGTTCTTACATCTACTGTGTTCTGGATGAATTTCTGAAATGAATTAATCCCTTCCATAAATTCTAATTTCTTCCTAGTATCCATTTATAATGATTCATGTGAGCCAACAGTATATTGAAAACATTTTACACTAGACACAACTGAAACATTAGCTTTCAAAAGCAAAAGTAACAAAATTATAAAATGCATTGCTATCTGACTTTCTAAAATCAGCTTTGTTGGTTATTAATTAAACAAGACAGACTATTCTAAGTACATTAATGAGTTTTTTAAGTCAAGAAACATCAGGCTGAAGGAAAGGGAAAAATGATAAAGAAACATTATAAAGGTCACAATGGGACAAACATTCCTAATAGGAGATATTTTCACTGGAGTACACTAAAAGTAAGCTATGCCAAGTCATGTACTTTTCACACACAAAATTATATTGTATCAAATTTAAATTTGTTACAACTGCCATGTACATTAAACCAGCGATAAGGAAAATGTAACTCAATATCTGATCTAGTGAAACAGCAACCAACATTAGCTCCCAGCCACAAGAAGATACTCCATGCCATTACTGGTGTCAGCTAAACCTCAGCCAGTCTGTCTTCTCCAGCCCTTTTTAAATAAATATGTAACTATCTCAATTAGGAAGTCTCTATGATGAGGCAATTTTTGCTGCTCATTCTCAGTGCCCTGCATTTGCTGTACTTAAAATAGACACTTGTACCCATGTCCTTTCTATTACCCGAAGGGGGGGAAAAAATCACATACACACCAGTCCTTTTTCTTTGGACTTGCAGAGAAGCAACTTGAGCCTACCAGTGTTGAAATCGGAGTAGGTCACTGTACACCACGATAAAATTCCCTAATCCCTGAGCCAAATCTCCCTAAGGGGGATCTCCTCCTGATCCTCCACTTCCCAGGCTGACTTTTCCATTCGCTCTCTCCTCTTTCCCCCTTTCATTTCCCCTACCTTCAAGCCTTGATATGTGATCCACGGTGGGGGCTCAGGTTTCCGTTTTTACAGCTTAGGCCTTGCTAGCTGTATACATTCCTTTCTTTCTGCCGGGCAGTGATTACTTACCAGGGCTTAGTTTACACTGGTCCAGATGAAAGCCGTTCAGATGAAGGCAAACACAGCCAGGCAGCTCCAGCGGCACCGATAGGAAGCTGCACAAGGCCACATTGTGCTCCCGGTGACATTTTGTTGCACATATTTTTATACCGGGTGGCCAGCTTGTTGTGTACACTACATTTTAGGTTTGGGGAGACAGCAGGGAAATAATGCCAGGAGGTTTCGGGGAGGGTTTTTATTCATGTGGCTATTAATAAAGAAGAAGAAGAAAAAAAACTAATGACTTCCAAAGAATGCTTCCACTCTTTTGACTTTTGAGAACTCACTTTCTAAATAGGAGCTTTGGGTACTATTTTATTAGGGTGACACCTACCAAACTGTCTCCCATAGAAAGGTAATTTTATGACTTCCACTGGCTCGGGGTGGGTGTTCTGACTTGACTGAAGACTGAAGTCAGAAGTGTCCTGTGCATTGTTCAAAAGAGTGAGAAAATACTGACCCTACAGGAAATGCAATTACTTTCAGCACAAAACTTCTCAATTAATACTGCTCTGGAGTGAAACGAAGAGGATTAAAACTTCAAATAATAGGTGGTTATTTGGGGGGAAAATAACATTTTCAAAAGAGGAAATTCTATGCACGAAGGTTAACGCCATACTTAGTCCTACAGCACTGGCTGAAAGTTGTGTAATTTTTCCCCTTCACACAACGTTGTTTTTGTTTCTTCCTCACCAGTTCAGACAAACATCTGTTATACTGCAGAAGGACAACTATCTCCCCAAACCACGGAGTGTACCCGCAGCCAAAGTCAACAACTCAAGCCCCAAGCATGAGCACAGTCAGCCTTTATATCCAGCCGGGATAACATTTCACATGTTTTGATTAAAATTAGCTAATTTGTAATTCTAGAACCTATGAAACTTAAAAGCTGCCATCCGTATAGATCACATTAAGCAATGTTTTAAAGGGCCAGTGCATACTCGATTTCCTAGGCCTTCACTTCTCTCCTCTTCCTCCATCCCCCAATTTATAGGGGGGGGGAGAAAGAAAGTAATCTGGACAAGAGAGACTAGAGGGAGGAGTGAGTGAGGAAGAATGACCATTGTGGGCTATGCGATTTCCACCCCCATGGGAAGACAGTAGGCTCTGAGCCCCCGCATTTTAAACTGCCTCTCTTTGGGATCAATGGGTTTCCATCACAAGACAAGCACTGATTTCCCACACAAATCTCCTTTAACAATCCTGTACTGACGCTGCTCCTTGTGCTTCCAGACACTAAAATCCTCGTCCAGAGATTTAAAACCCCTAACTCCAAATTCGAGATCCATCGCTAGGGCCATTTCCTGGAAAGGTAAACGCACGCACCTAAGTATGCCTATGGGAATAAAGAATCCCACTCCTTTCTAAACGCCGCTTCGGACTAGCCGCTCTAGACATATGCTCGTTCTCACCAAGAAAACGCAAAACGCAATCAAATGTTAACTCAGTGTCCTGCCATTTTCATCCTGTTTGTCTTCGAGATACAAACTTGACTCAGGACCGTTTTGGGGCGATGTTAAGGACTCGATGCAGAAAACGGGGAACACCCAGACAGCTGCAAAATGAAAAACTAAAGTACAATCCCCTCTCCTCCCCACCCCAAATCTGCTATTTGATTGTAACTCGCGCAAATATAGGTTTCATGGTTGGGGGTGAAGGGGGTTGTGTTTATACATCGAAAGATTTGTAAGATGCGCCCCAAATAATGCTCGCGGGGCCAAAAAAGCTCCAACTTGACAGAAAATAAAGAGGGGGGAGGGGAGGCGACGGGGGTCCGGGAGCTGAATGCTGCTCCGCAGCCTTAGCTTCGACGCGAACAGCTGGCGCGCCGGAGTGCTGCGCTCGCCACCTCTGGGGCACCGCTGGCCTGGCTGGGCGCCCGGCCTCGCCGAGAGGGTTCGGGCCAGCCTTTGCGAACAATAGGCAGGCGCTGTGCGCAGGCCGCCCCGCACACCGCGATCTGGGAGCGGGGCTCGGCTTGCCCGGGCTAGGCGGGGAACGGAGAGCGGGAGGCGCTCGTGGCCCAAGGGCTGAGAGGGGGCAGGGGCGCGGGGCGCGCGGCGGCGGGCAAATTGGTACCCGGCCCCGCGTCGCTCGGGCCCCCGCTCGCCCCGGCGCTGACAGCTCCCCGGCGCGGTCGCAGCCGACTCTTTGGGGGGAAGCGGGATCCAGGAGCCGCGGGATGATCTGAGGGGCGGGTGGAAGGGAGCTTTCACGGGTACCTCGGCCCGGAGCCCTCCTAACTTTGGAGGGATCGGAGAGATGGTTTCCTAGGAAGGGGAACAAAACTAGCGCGCCGCCTAAGGAACGCCTCTCCAGCACAGCCCCGCCGCCACTTGGGACCCCCGAAACCCCTGCCCCGGAGCCGCGCCTGGGTGCCAACCTGAGGTTTATAAAATTTAAACAGTAAGTGCTCCCCCTTCCCCCCGCCAAACACACACCCGGCCCCGTATACTCCATCAAATCTGAGCTGGACAAATCTCAGGGATGCAGCCTACGACTTGGCCTCTGTTTGGCACCTGGAGGAGGAGCCGAGACGTCCTGGCATCCTTCAGAAACTGACAAGCGCTCCCCGGTACCCCCCTACACCCGTGCCACGGCCCGAAGGGAGCGGGCGGGAGCAAAGAGCTCCCGGCGGGTCGGGTCCCCCCAACTCCCCCGATACCTTCATTTCCTCGTTGATCTCCCTCTTGACGGGGTGAGCCGGCTTCCTGCTCCGTTTATTTTCCGGAGGTCGCCCCTCTTTCTCCATTTCTGCCATGTTTTTGTGTCTGGTTTTCTGCGGAGATGAAATGGCTGCTGCTGCCGCCGCTGGCGGTGGTGGCGGCGGCGGCGGCGGTGGCGGCGGCGGAGGTGGTGCTGATGGTGGCACTGCTGGCGGAGGTAGCGGTGCTGGCGGGGCTGGGGCTGGGGCGGGGAGGGGGAGGGCAGGCGGGCGCCGGGGAAGCGGGGTCTCTCCTAGCGGCCAAGCACGTCAGTCGTGGCTGCTGTCACCGGGAAAGGTAGCTCGCGGAGTGTCGGGGATGCCGCCGCCGCTCCTGCTCCCGCCGCCGCCGCCGCCGCCACCAACGCCGCCGCTGCCGCCGCTGCCCCTGCTGCTGCCGCCGCCGCCGCCGCCGCCGCCGCTGCTGCTGCTGCTGCTGGTGCCGCTGCTGCTGCCGCTGCCGCTGCCGCTCCCGCCGCCGTCGCCGCCGCCGCCCGGCTGCATCCTCGGGGCCCCGTGCGGTCGTCAGCCATCTTCCGGCGCTCCGTCCGTCCGCATGGGCGAGGGCCGCGCGGGCCGCGCGCCGAGAGAGCGGCTCCGGCCGTGCGTGCGCCGAGCCGAGTGTGCGCCCGGGAGAGCGCGCCAGCCGCGGCGCCCTGCGCCTCCCGCGAGCCGAGCCGGGGGCGGGCCGGGGGCCGGCGCGGGGAGGAGGGGCGGGCGCGAGCGGCGGCCGCGAGGGGGCGGGCGGCCCGAGCCGCGGGCTGGGGGGGAGAGCTAGGTGGAAGGGTGTGGGGGGGGGGGGGCGAGGACAGCCCCCTGGCTCCCGGGCGGGCGTGGCTTCCACCGTCACTGTAGACGCGGATGCTGCGCGGCTCCGGCGGGGGGGGCGGGGGGGGGCGAGGGGAGCTGCTCGCGGCCGCCCGCTTCTCCGCGGCGGGCACCGGCCGGACCCGGCGCTGTCCGCCGCGCCCCCTCCACCCCAGCCCCCGATGCACACGCCCGGTGCCCGCCCCGACTCCCCGAGGTTCTCTCTAGTTCCCGGCTGTGCGCTGGCTTGGGACTAGAGTGGGGTTGCGTTTTTTTTTAAGTCCGTCCTAAGAGCTGCAGAGAAAGAAAGAAAGAAAGGGGGGTGGGGGATGAATGGGGGTGAGGGAAAGAGGTGGAGCGCTAGGAGGGCGTGGGGACCGGAGGGCGCGTTTGCAAAGGGCCGCTGCCCGGGCCCCCGGAATGGAAGGCAGAGCCACCCCCCTAACTGCAGCGCCCAGGGTGGTGGGGGGGGGGGCGGGGGGTGTCGGAGGCAGGAAACAGCACTCCGGACCAGCCCCAGCTGCTAGGAGGGCATCCTCCTCCGGGGGTCACCATAGGGCGATAGAGGCTGGAGGACCCCTTGGAGAGGTCCTCCGCCCTTACCAGTCGGTCTCCAACGGGGCGCGAGCTGCCACCGCGCTTGTAAGAAAGAAAGCTGTGCTGCTTAATGAAATGAACCACTTAGAAGTAGGGCATCTCGGCCTTCAACCCCGTAGGTCTCTCTCTCTCTCTCTCTCTCTCTCTCTCCTCTCTATGTCACACACACACTTATGCACTTATGCTACAAAGTAACAGCTTTACCCTGTGACACCTTGGTCCCGAGTCCCTGAGTCTCAGCCAGACGATTAAGCTGGGTGGGGAGCGCTGGGTGCCCCGCCCCGTGGGGTTGCTCTCTCCCGGGCCCAGCCGCCCTCCCCACGACCGGCCGGACCGTCTAGGTCTTGTCCAGCTGCGCTCTTTGCCTACGACTTCACCGCAAGGGTCCGGCCGCCTTTGCAGAGCTGTGTCCACCCCCCCTCTGTGTTCAGGATGCCTGTTCTTGGGCACTCCGGGGGTCCCGGTTCGGTCCTTGCTCCCTGGGCGCTTGGCGCTGTCTGGGTGGAGGCGTCGGGGTGAATGTTGCGGTGAGACTTTGGCCAAGACCAGCTGCCCTGGACGTCTGTCCTCGCCGCGGGGGACCCAGTGGCATGCCGGGACACGCTTTCCCGCGCCACCACACTTCGTAACTACCCGACACAATGACACAATGCGATGGAGGGAGGGTGTCCGTCGTTGCACTTCTCTTTAGTGTGTCGTACGCACTATGACAGTGGTGCAACTGCAAATTACTGATGATTTTAAGTACTTTCAAGAGAGAATGAATGCGGTGTGGGGCAGGGAGTTCGCTTCGCATTAAAATCTCTATCTGACCTTTCAAAGGAGGGGATTCTGGGCATTGTATTGTCAGGTCTGCGTTTTAACCGTGGTTTTCTTTCTGGAACGTCCACAAGATCTCCTGCCCCCCCCTCCCCGTGCTGGCCAGCTGGGGGGCGGAGGTGGAGTGAGCACCTTCGGATTGCCTGAGGTGGAGGGGGTTGAGGTTTTGGGTTTTTGGATTTTTTTTTTAATTATTATTACTTTAGCAGTATTTTTGTTTCCATAAACTCCTTGCAAATACTTGCGAGTGTATCGGAGAAAGCGGGGCATCTCCCGGCGTCTCTTATCTACCCCATCTGCAGAATGCCACGCGGAGCCAACTGCACCCTGCCCCGCGAGGCTCGATGGAACTCGAGTGAAGCTTAAAGCCAGGGAGAGCGGGGCTGAACTAGGCTGCCCTCGCTCCAAGGAGTCCGCGCCAGTCCGGAGGGGCGGGGGGGAAAGAAAAAGAAAAGAAAGAAAATCTTAGGGTAGTCATCTGGGACGCGGGGAAAGTCAAAGCAAGTAAGATGAGGTAGATTTCTGGGAGCGCTCTGACTCCCCTAATTCGAGATTTTTCTTGCAACCTTTGGGAGCCGACCCAGGTGCGCAGAGGTTGAGAGCAGTAATAACTTGGTGTGGGAGGAGTCCCGCAAGAGTCCCCAGTCAATCCAGGGAACCCCTCCGCGAAGATGCGAAAGACGTCCAGCATGCTTTGCTCTTGACTCCCGCCCCTGAAAGAACCGTTCCCAGGCCAGGGCGTGGGCGTGGACGAGTTTGCGGAGGAAGCTTGGCTGGACAGTGCAGCAGCCGCGAGGGAGTGAGGAAGAGGGCGTCTTTCTGGCTTTTTTTCACTCTGAATTTCATCCAAAATATCTGATAAATAATGTGTGAGCTACAGTTAGTATTCTGTGTTTTGTCCTGATGCTCCTTAATGAGTAGTGAGGAAAAACTTTTTTTTTTTTGACGTTTGCATATTCTAACGCAGTGGAAACATATGTTGTAAAGTATCCACAAAGAGAAGCTTTTGTCTTCTGGAAACATTTTTAAGTCCCCTCCGGTTCCTTCGGTGCCAGAAACATTACAATTGATTCTCTGTTGTTCAGCTGATATCAAATAACAAAGTTATATACCCCAAGTTCTAAGATACAGTTTCACAAGTTAAGAATAAAATAAACAGAAAAGGGTGAACTAGAGCCCAGAGTTTTATTTAGCGGCAGCTATACTTCCTTTAAAGAAAATGGCTTGTGCTTCTCTGGTTCAGGCAGTTAATAAAAATCATATTAACCAGCCACCTGTTTGTTCACAGGCGTTTGTGCTGTGAAAACTGAAGTGAGAGCATTGCATTCAATTCTGCCATAAATATCTTCAGTGACTGAATGAATGCTCATGAAGTTAATGTGGAGAGACTTTGGGTCTAGAAGGTTTAGAAGGTTTATCAGAACTAGTGGTTGATGGGCCAGAGAAATCATACAGCAGGTAGAACGCTTGCCTTGCACGCGATTGACTTGGGTACCATCTTTGGTGTCCCATAGAGTCCACTGAGCACTGCCAGGAGTGGTTCCAGAGTGCAAAGCCAGAAGTACCTTTGAGCACCACTGAGTGTGGCTTCACCTCAGAAAAGAAGAGAGAGGGAGAGAGAAAGAGAAAGAGGGAAGGAAGGAAGGAAGGAAGGAAGGAAGGAAGGAAGGAAGGAAGGAAGGAAGGAAGGAAGGAAGGAAGGAAGGAAGGAAGGAAGGAAGGAAGGAAGGAAGGAAGGAAGGAAGGAAGGACTAGTGATTGTTACACAGTGTTCATGACAAGGTGTAGGTTTCTTTGCTGAACTATAAATGAGAGTGGTTATAACAAGAGTTGCTTCCTTATGAATTTGGACACAGTCTCATATATCTCTCAAGAAAGCCACACTGTTGTTTCTAGAGTTTTCCATTGGGCTCCCTACTGACCCCCAACATACGGGCATGCACACGCGCGTGCACGCGCGCGCGCACACACACACACACACACACACACACTACATTCTATATATACCCAAAGCTCTGGACATAAAAGTCTTCAACTTTCCTTTTACTATCCCAGCTAATCACCAAAATGGTAATAGTACTAGTCACGAAGGTGACTTCTTTGACTCTAAAAGCCTGCTCTACGCATTCTGGCCCTGTCCACCTATGGAAAAAAATTAAAATCAGAGTGTGGATAGAGAAAGGATGGAAGGAAGAGGGCAAGGTGATCTGCCTTGTCCCTCCACCTCTAGATTTGTGGCTTTATTGTTACTGTTTTGTTTTGGGGCCACACCTAGCAGTGCTCAGGGGTTATTCCTGGCTCTGTGCTCATGTTCGGGCCTGGCTATGCTCAGGTGATGATACAGGACACTGGGGATGGAACCTGAGTCATCCACATGCAAGGCAAATGCCCTACCTACTGTGCTATTGCTCCTACACCCTAGATCTGTGCCTTTATTATCTTAATAGAATTGAACCAGAAGCTCAGTTCTCATGTCTGGTAAGAAAGTAATAAATATTTGCTAATGGGTTCATATGTTATCAAGACAAACTTGGAAACATATTCCTCCACAACATATATTGTTTAAAATCAAGCTTATGAAGCCATCCCTGGTCATTCACATCTTCTGGACTGAAGCTTTAAGCATGGTGGAACAAAGTCAAATCACGTCTCTGTCTTATCTGAGTTTCTGAACTTAGATTCCATTAATATCATCAGGTATTTGTTGTATTTAGAAAACTAAGTTTGTTATGCCTTAATACATAGCCAAAATCTCTTGGATGTAGAAAATATAAAAAATAAAGGAATAAAGTTTTATATAGCTATAAGTATATAGCTATACATTATACCTTAACCTGTAAGTATAAAATTATCTTCATGTGAACAAGTTCTGTTATAAAAGCAAATGTATAGACTAAAATATGTGTAATAATTACTATACTAAACAAATATAAGAATTTTATTCATTTAATATTCATAAAAATCTATGAAGTAGCTTCTACCATTATTTCCATTTCACAGATGAAGAAAACAATGCACAAAATATATTTCTAAATCAAAAGTTAACAAGTACTGAGGTATTAATTCATAAATTTTTGTTCGATTTTCAATATGGAGCTTTTGACATTATGTTAAAATGCTTTAATTAAGTATTTTTATCTTCTTCTTTCCTACTCTATAGTTTTTATTTTCACATACATATATCATTTCTGGGATTGTGAAATATATAACAATAAACTCTTGTAAGTTTTTTGTTTTGATGCTGCTTCTAGGATTGTTCAGGCCTTACTCCTGATGCTATGCTCAGGGATCTCTCCTGGCGGAACTCTGGGGACCTTATGCAATGCCAGAGATCAAAAATCTAGTCACGTACACGAAAAGCACCTCATCCACTGTACTATCTTTCCAGCCCTCAATTCTTATAATTCTAAATACAGCTTTTCCAGAGCCAAGGATGTGGCTCAGAGGCAAAATATGTGCCTTGCATGCATGGAGTCTGGGTTCTATCCTCAGCACTGGGTGTGGGGAGTTGAGGGGAGAAAAGTTTAAATATGAGCTCTTCTCCAACCCAATGCATATATTCCAGTTGGTGGTGTATTTGTATCCACTGGGTTGTGCTGCATTAACAAATCATCAGAAAATCTCAGAAGCTTAAATAATGGAGGTCTCTAGACCATACTCGACAAGTCTGCTGGAGCTATGTGTGACTCTGTAGTGTAACTTTCCTCCTGTAAAATCTTGACCTCACCTCTTTACATCTGGAATTCTAGAAGAGACTGTCAAACTAGAATTGCTGATGCACAAATGTGCTCAGATGTCTGAAGAATTCAAGGATATCTGGAGTGGAGAGAAGGAAGAGCAGAGTGGGAGAAGTAGTAAAAGAATGCTGGTTAGACTGTATGGAACCTGCAGGCTATGGTAAAGAATCAAAATTTTAAGAGCCCTGAGATAAGTACACAATGCAGGGAAATCCTTTCATGGAAAGGTGTAAGTTTTTTTCTGGCTCCACCATTTGACTCCACTCACAATGTGAGTTACCTGAACATTGGGTTAACAGCAGGTTACCCAGTGGACTCTGTTCCTGAGTAGGAACCCCTTGCCTGGCTCTTCCAAGGACATCCTTGTTCCCTTTCCTGGGGTGCCATGATGAAGTCCACAGCTTTCCTAGAGTGGCTACATTTCTTTGGTCACAAGAACAGAAACAGCTTCCCAACTCATAGTTTCAAACAAACTCAATGTTCTTTGCAGGAATATAGGGGCTTTGTTCTTTTAGGGGAATTGAGGTCCATACCCATAAGTGCCCAGGACTTGGCTCTATGCTCAGGGATCACTCCTGTTAGGACTTGGGGGACCATATGTGGTATAGGGAATGAACAGGCATAGCTGTATGCAAACCAAGTGCCTTACCCCCTATACTATATCTCCAGTTGGGACATCATTTTTTAGTGAGACTTACTGATAACTAGCAGATCATCTATTATAATCTTTGTCCCTTTATTTTTGCAATGAAAATAACTTATATTTAGAAGTTCTGACCAAATAATATATATTGGAGTAAACAAGTGATGTATATATTGGAGTAAACTAGAATGAAAAGTGTATACATTTCTGTATACAAAAGCATGTTTACTCTTTTTCTCAGGATCCTTACTGTTTTACAATAGTATTCAGCTTCTGTGAGGTAAAGACTAATGCAGATGTGTGCCAATTTAGGGTAACATGACACATGAACAGTCATCACCTCCATAATAAAAATTTTCTTCACTGTCAAAAAAGTGTACACCTGTGTATCTTTTAATAGTAATTTGCTAACATGTAATCATTTTAATTTATGAAAATGAGATTTTCATATATATACTCTCAAGGACATTTCAAATGCACCCATGAGATAAGCATACCAGTAGCTACAAATTCAATATATAATTTTTCATTTGTACCCATTGAAACAGAGATGAAGGCTAATATTTATTTACCCCAAGCATCTCTATGAAAAGAAATGTTAAGCTCAACTCTCCATGTGTGAGTTTGAATATAACAGCTTTATGTGAAATAAGCCTGTAGAAATAAATGAAGACCACCCAAATGAGAACAAACAAAGCCTTTTTATGTAGGGCAAGGAAGTCAGTCACCATTACTTGCATCTGGCAGAGGCTCAAAGGCATACACAGAAGAGGGAAAGCTCTGTAGTGAAGGAAAGGGAAGGTGCCAGGTGTGATCTGATTGGCACAGAGAGGCTGAAGGAAGACTAGCCAAAGGGTGGCCTAACTCAAACAGGCATCACATGCACTCAATTTGGGGCCCATACTTGGCCTTCTCTAGGTGATTCTTTGTCTGGTTGCCATAGGGGTTGGTGGTAAGAATCTTACCATATCGAAACTGTGCAGGAAAGATTGTGACCAAGAAACCAGGTTAGCGCCTCTTATTTGTTGCCACCAGACAAGAAGGTTTGGGATCAGAGCTCTGTATTCATGGATGGCCTGGTTAGTGTTCATGTGACCAATCCATCCTTCAAGTTCTCAACTACAAAATAATTTAGGCCAGACAGCTTCAAAGCAACTAGATCAAGGCAGAAGGCTACTTTCAATTGTGTAAGATAACATTTAGTAAGTTAAATAAAAATAGGTTTTTGTTTGTATATTATCCCCTTATCCACCAGAGATACATTTCAAGACCTCTAATAGAGGCTTGAAACTGTGAACAATGCCAAACTCTCAGAAGTGTTATGTTTTTCCTATTGTAGAGTTTAATTCATAATTAAGCAAGTAAGAGAATAATAGTAATAACTAACCATAAGTTAAATATAGCAATATGCTCGGGGCTGGAGCAATAGCATAGCGGGTAGGGCATTTGCCTTGCATGCGGCCAACCCAGGTTCGAATCCCAGCATCCCACATGGTCCCCTGAGCACTGCCAGGAGCAATTCCTGAGTGCAGAGCCAGGAGTAACCCCTGTGCATCTCTGGGTGTGACCCAAAAAGCAAAATATATATATATATATAGCAATATGCTCTAATAAAAGTTTCACAAATGTGATTTCTCTAAGTATTTCATTGTACACAGTATTTTCTGACCACAATAGACAACTGTGAAAATAAAAGCCATGGATAAAGGGAGCTACTGTACCTATTAATTCCTTCCTAGTCTATGTATACATCCATTAAAACTGGACTTTGACATCTGTTTCTCCAGGGTAAGGATGCATCAAAATAAATTTATATGTGTGTGTGTCATAAGCTTTGAGAATTAAACTGAACTTAATGACATTCAAGGCATAAAAATAATTTTCTTGAGTGTCACACAAATGGATGCTTTTGTTTTGAGGCCATATATGATTGTGCTAAGGGCTTATTCCTGGCTCTGCACTCAGGGATCACTTCTAACATGTTTTAGAGAATATATGGGATGCCAGGGATTGAACCTGGGCTGGATGTGTGCAAAGGCAAGTACCTTGACCACTGAGCTATCTCTCTAGCCTCCACAGCTAGGTTTTAAGGATCAAGACCCTGAAAGATTAAAATCTAGATGTTATTTATGTTTGTTTGTTCGTTTGTTTTTGTCAAAACAAAGAGCAAAATAGCAAAGGGATTCAATGAAAGGAACCTTGTAGTAAATACACAGACAGTTCTCAAAAATGCCCATGACAGGGGCTGGAGTGATAGCACAGTGGGTAGGGCGTTTGCCTTGCATGTGGCCAATCCAGGTTCGATTCCCAGCATCCCATATGGTCCCACGAGCACCGCCAGGGGTAATTCCTGAGTGCAGAGCCAGGAGTGACCCCTGTGCATGGCTGGGTGTGACCCAAAAAGCAAAAAAAAAAATGCCCATGACAGAAAGAGGAAGAATTGGAATGCTCACTAGGTCTGAGGGAATTTGCAGAAGAGACCAGAGAGCAGTGGAAACCTGTGTTGCCCCCTCCTAGGCAGTGTCTCACACAGCCAAGAGCCATATGGAGCAGATCAGCCCAACATGGAAATGCTATCCAGAGTTGGACTAAGCGCAGGGTGAAGCAGCTTGTGAAGAAGGTCCTGGGGTAGCCAGAAATACTCTCTACTCACTACCAAGTATGTGTGTCTTATATGATCAACAAGGAAGCAGGTATAACTCTGGGAAGCTGCAAAATTGTAATAACCTTAAATATTTGATAAGGGACAAAGAGGACTTTGATCTCAGAAGAGTGCAGCAAGAGAGGGAATTGTGGCTGAGGGTGAATGTTATCTTGCCAATCACCTACTGTGGAGCAGCGGATCCACTAGGAAAAAAACAAAACAAAACAGAGATAGGACTAAAGAGCAGACCAAAGTGACAGGGGCTTAGAAGTTCCTGCCATAGTCCTAGCCCCGTAGTCTTGTGTAAGGAGAATTGAGTTGAGTTACAAAGAACTTTACATTTAGCAAATGGCTGAGTGTTTGACATTAATATCTGTTGGCCCTAAATTCATATTTGCCTTCAAGTAATTGAAAAGCGGGACATTTTGTTGGGTTAAAGATTCAGTTGAGATTCGGTATATGCTTCACACATGGCTAACCCAGGTTCAAATCCCAGTACTGCATATGATCCCTCAAGCACCGCCAGGGGTGATCCCTAAGCTATAGAGCAAAGAGTAAGCCCTGAGCACAGCAAGGTGTGACCCCCAACACCTACATAAACATCATCACTGTCATCACTGCCATCCCATTGCTCATCCATTTGCTCGAGCGGGCATCAGTAACATCTCCATTGTGAGACTTGTTGTTACTGTTTTTGGCATATCTAATACGCCACGGGTAGCTTGCCAGGCTCTGCTGGGCAGGCGAGATGCTCTCGGTAGCTCGCCAGGCTCTCCAAGAGGGACGGAGGAATCAAACCTGGGTCAGCCGCGTGCAAAGCAAATGCCCTATACACTGTGCTATATAAACAAATACATAAACATTTTTATTTACTTATTTATTTTATTTATTATTATTATTTTTTTGCTTTTTGGATCTCACCCGGCGATGCACAGGGGTTACTCCTGTTTCTTCACTCAGGAATTACTCCTGGCAGTGCTCATGGGACCATATGGGATGCTGGGATTCGAACCCGGGTTGACCTCGTGCAAGGCAAATGCCCTCCCCACTGTGCTATCGCTCCAGCCCCTAGATAAACATTTGTAAATGTGGAACTTCTGCCTAGTTGTTTTATGTGTAAGCAATATCACCCAAACAAAAATAGTTTTTGTTGTGAGGGGGGTGGGTATGGTCTTAGTGCCATAATAAAACCAAATTAAACATAGAACATTTTCAGCAATTTGTCAAAACTCTGGTAAATATAAAATATAACAGTTACCTTGTGCTGTCAGTGCCTTCTTCAATTATATCCAATACTGAGTTCAGAATTCTTCTCTTGATTTGATTTCTACAGATACTACAGTTGATGAAACCATATTTCCTTTTAGAAAAATAATCAGATGTCATTAAAATTGTTAGACTTTCCAACTGTCATATGTTGAGTGAGATCATCAATTATGGCTCACTGAATTCCTGCTATGAGTCAACTATTTGGCACACATTATGTAATTCACTCCTCACAATCATCCTTGAGCCTTTAATTGTCTCTAGTTCACACCTGAGGAGAATGAGGCAGTGCATAGGGGCTGTAGGAGAAACCAGAGAGCAAAAGAACACCTTAACCCTTATATTATCTCTCTGCCCCTCCCAGTACAGAACAAAGAATAGCCTGAGTGCTACATAGTATAGTATCTCCCCCTCTCACTGGGCTAAAAATTCCAGGTCTGTCAATACTCAGACAGGTGAGGTATGCTCTCAGCCATGGTCCACCTGTGCTCATCTCTGTCAAAAACCTATGACCACCTTTTGGGTGGGGGTAGGGGGGGTAAGAAACAGAACCTACAGATATACTATTTTCATTTCCTCTTTATTCTAATTCACACCTGGCTGTTATGGTCATTAAAGCAGCCAAACAGGGAATCTGGGATTAGTTCAAGGACTCAGGCTAGCAAGCCCATGGCTGGATGGCTGGTAAGACAGAGTGAGGATCCCAGAGGCTCTATTGGGGGTGATCCCAGTGCCACTACTAATTGTGTGCTTGCTGGTGAGCACCACAGAGAGTGTATCAATCTGCTATCACTGCGGAAATAATAAAGGGAAAACAAGTAGGATGGAGAACAGCCATAACAAAATACTCAACCTTTAAAAGAGCATGAGGTGTTTTAATATTCTCAAGCCAAATAACGTATGCAGCAAGTGATTTCAGAGCGCCAATATCTCTGTTTTGACCAGCCTTCTCTGAAAAATATTTTATATAGTTGGAAACCCTTGTCTTTCACAGAAAATTTTTCTCCAATGTGCTGTTGGACCAGAAGTTGTCTCTTTATTACCTCTAAAAGGCAGAAAGTTGAGTGAAAAAGATTCATAGTTATTAACTATGAGAACATGATATGTTTTAGTGGAAGAAAAAATTATCAAAAGCTAAGTAGATAAATTAAGAGTTCCATTATAAGTCTTAGGCTATTCACTGTGTATGCATTATTTGTGGTGGTTTTTCTCCCCAGGGAATGTTTATTGAGACACCATGATTTGAAAAGTTGTTCATAATAGAGTTGTTTCAGGCATACACATTCCAGTACCAATACCGCAATCAATGTCCCCAGGTTCCCTTCACCCTCCAGCCTACCCCCTTGACAGGCATAAACAAATTTATTTCATATTTCTTGGTCCAATAAAAATGAAAGGAATGGCAAATAGAATTATCAGAAAATAAATCAATAAAAGTCAATTTGTGATGATGAATTGTGATATGTTTTAACCTTTCTTTTTTGTTTTTTTTATTTAAATTTATTTATTTTTTAATTAGTGAGTCACAGTGAGGGTACAGTTACAGATTCACACATATTCGTGCTTGTTTTTCCTTCATGCAATGTTTGAGAGCCCATCCCTCCACCAGTGTCCATTCTCCACCACCAATGAACCCAGTATCCCTCCCATCCTCCCAATCCCATCCCCCCACCCCACCCCCACCTTTGTGGCAGGGCATTCCAATTTGATATCTCTCTTTCCTTTTGGGTGTTGTGGTTTGCAATAGGGGTATTGAATGATCATCCTGTTCAGTCTCTAGTCTACTTTCACCACGCATCTCCCTTCCCGCTCAGGATCTCCAATCATATATTACTTGGTGTTCCCTTCTCTATCTGGGATGACTTTCCCCCAGTATGTGAGGCCAGCTTCCAAGCTATGGAGCCAACCTCCTGGTATTATATACTACTATTCTTGGGTATTAGTCTCCTACTCTGTTGTTCTATATTCCACAGACGAGTGCAATCTTTCTATGTCTGTCCCTCTCTTTCTGGCTCATTTCACTTAGCATGATACTTTCCATGTTGATCCACTTATATGCGAAGTTCATGACTTCATCCTTTCTAACAGCTGCATAGTATTCCATTGTATAGATGTACCAAAATTTCTTTAACCAGTCATCTGTTCTCGGGCACTCGGGTTTTTTTCAGATTCTGGCTATTGTAAACAGTGCTGCGATGAACATATAAGTGCAGATGTCATTTCGACTATACTTGTTTTAACCTTTCTTAATGCAGTAGAGAGCAACCATATGCACCATTCATTAGTGCAATGCTAAATGCCATATGATGGGAACTTTCTCCTGTCCATTAAAGAAACTCTTTTAATGCTTCTTGCAAAGTTGGTTTCAAGTCTATGAATTCTATGAATTACTTAAGCTGTTGTCTGTCCACAAAGGTCTGTATATATCTTTCAGATCTGAATGATAATCTACCTGAATAAGTTTTCTTGATGAGGTGTTCCCTTCATTGAGTTTTTGTACTATATTCTCCCATCTTCTTATGGCTGAGAGTTTCCATTGATAGAGTTGCTGTACATGGGCTTTCGTTGGTATATAAGTTGCTTTTCTGATCTTACTGCATTCAATATACTGTCTTATCTTTATATCTTGTCATTTTGAGCATAATGTGTCTTAGAGTTTTCCTAACTGGAGTTTTCACTGGGACCCTTCTGGTCTTTTGGATATTAGTGCCTGTAAGCTTCAACTCCGGGAAATTTTTATTGATCATTTCTTTAACTGATATTTCTTCATTGAATTTGCCTTCCTGTTCTTCAAAGACTCCTATGATTCTTATATTGTTCCTCTTGAACTCATCCCACAGTTTTCTGGTATGCTGTTTATTTCTTTTCAGGCTATTTTCACCACCTACTGTTTCCTAGTGGTTACCTCCTTCTCATCTTGAAGCTCCTTGATCTTTTGCTCAGCTTCTGTGATTCTGCTGTGCAGAGCTTCTATTGACTTTTTTTTAAATCACCTGCCATGTTCTTCATTTATGTCAGTTCTGATTTAGTAGTTTTGTCACTTTGACTCTCATACTGTTTTGAGCTTTGCCGACTACCTGTGCTATCATTTTTTGAAACTCATTGAACATCTTTATCATAGTGTCACTAAAGACACTGAGGATTTACTAGTGTTGTTTATGTATTTGGTGAGACTGTTTCTGCTCATGAGCTTGGTTTACTTCTACATGTTTTCCCCATTGATGGTTCTTGTGCTGGAATGAGTCTTAGTAGTTTATCCCTCATTGCCCCACAGAAGATAATGAGGATTGCTCTCTGTCTTCTTTGCTTGTTGCTTTTCTCTTTCCCTTATATCCTTTGCATAGTTTAATTTAGAGCAATGTCCTTTTTTGTATAGACACAGAAAGACAGTTAATGCTTTTGTAACTTGGCAGTTAATTGACTCCAAATAATATTTACTCCAGGTAATCTCTCATATTTGCTCAAGTTAACCCTCAGTTCCCCTTAGTTCCTAGCACCCCAGAATCAGGATCCCAAAGAAGGGACTGAATGGACCCAGGACAAGCTGTGAGCTACCCTGGCATAGAAATGGGACAGGCCAAGTGCCATAATACATAACTATAATTTTTAGAGCACGGTCATGAACGAATTCTGTCATGACCCAAAGAGGAGTGACTGGACAAGGACCTGCTAAGGTTAGGAAGGACTAATCTGGCCTGAGCACTAATAGTCTGGGATCTACAGCAAGATGTCCCCAGAAAAGCCACCCTATAATTTTAATGTATCTCTTACTGTGTCCATACAAAATGACTAGAAAGATTAAAAAGAAGTAAGTAAATCTAAGATGATTGTTTATGGACTAAGGAAAGGAGATGTCCTTAGATAAAAACACATCCTTGAGCAGATCTCCTGGCAGGAGGAAATCTTTGTCTTAGAAGAGCTTCCCCTGAAGTAAGGGCTATAGACATGTTGATTGCATTACTGATCTGGGTATAGTTGCTACCCGCCAATGCTTGGAAATTGGGCTCTAGAATAAGGCTGTAAGACGTGAAGCAGGACAAGCTTGGGGGACAGAAGGGGATAGTGAGACTGGAACAGGCGCACAGGGAGAATGGAATAAACTACAACTGAACACCAACCAGCTTAGCAGCCCTGTTCCCTCCTTCATGTGTCTGTTGGTGGTAGCAGTTGCAGGCGGGGATGGGAAGCTACTCATGCCACCTAACACAAGGGGGGAGAGAGACAATGTCATACACATTCTTTTTTTCCCTAATATTTATTTATTTATTTATTTTGGACTGGAGTGATAGCACAGCGGGTAGGGCGTTTGCCTTGCACACGGTCGACCCGGGTTCGATTCTCTGCCCCTTGTGGAGAGCCTGGCAAGCTACCGAGAGTATCCCACCTGCATGGCAGAGCCTGGCAAGCTACCAGTGGCGCGTTTGATATGCCAAAAACAGTAACAACAAATCTCACAATGGAGATGTTACTGGTGCCCACTCGAGCAAATTGATGATGAACAACAATAAATAGTGCTATACAGTGCTATTTATTTTTAATCACTGTAAGCTACACTTACAAAGCTTTCATGTTCGAGTTTAAATCATACAATGATCTAACACCCATCCCTCCACCAGTGTATATTTTCCACCACCAATGTCCCCAGTATCTTTCCCTCACCCTGCCTCTATGGCAGACAGTTTCCCTCTTACTCTCTCTCACTTCTGGGCATTATGATTTGCAATACAGATACTGAGAAGCCATCATGTTTGATCTTTTATCTACTTTCAGCATATATCTCCCTCCCTCCAACTATCATTGACTTCGTAATCCCTTCTGTTCTTGTCAATTTAACACATTCATTTTTTGAACACGCAGAGAACTCAAAAGGGAACTCAACACACAGATGCTCAAAACTTTACAGATTTTTTTTTAAATCCTCACACAGTTTGCACTTACATGGATAGTTTTGGTCTCATCTTACAGATGAGAAGATGGATAAAAAGATGATGAAGCAGATGAAGCAGTCGCTTCATTAAGAGGACCAGCAGGCTGATTCCAGATTCTAGCACTCTCTCAACCACCTTATAGTGCCAATAGTTTTGGTGTGGGTTCTTGTTTGCAAGCAAGGAAAATCAAGTCAATCTAGTGGGGTGGGGTGGGGAGTGCAGTTAGGACAGAGAAGGGACCACTGTGACAATGATAGTGGAAATGATCACTCTGGACAAGAACTGCATACTGAGGCTGGAGCAATAGCACAGCGGGTAGGGCATTTGCCTTGCACATGGCCAACCTGGGTTCGATTCCCAGCATCCTATATGGTCCCCTGAGCACTTCCAGGAATAATTCCTGAATGTACAGCCAGGAGTAACCCCTGTGCGTGGTCAGATGTGACCCCAAAACAAAAAAAAGAACTGCATACTGATAAAATGATGTGCATGAGGGTGCTTCAGAAACAGTATTATAAACCATAGTGCCTAAAGGGGAAAAAAGGGTAGAATGAGAGAGAAAATAAAAGAGAGAGAAGAAAAGTGCCTGCCATAGAGGCAGGCTGGGGTATGGGAGGAGGCAGGAGGAAAACTGGGGAAGTTAGTGGCGGGAAATGTATTCTGTTGAAGAGATGGGCGTTGGATCATTGTATGACTAAGCTCAATCATGAACAACTCTTGCTGTGCTGTATAAACGCACACAAAAAAGGGAGAGGGATGTACACTGCACCGCACTGGGCACAGGGCAGCGGTGCTCTGTCTCTCCTGCTGCCCGTGCTCGGTAGTCTCCAGCTGCTTCCCCCACCCCGGGGGAGGTTGATGGCAATGATGAGGCAGGCGAAGGAAGGAATGAGGGCCAGGCTGTTTGGTCTCAGTTTCAGTTTATTCCAATCTCCTCTCTACACACTCCCGTCTCTCTCTCTGCTTCTTCCCCCACCCCCCCATGCTACTTCATTCTCCTTCTCCTCTGGATCTGGATCTCGATCTAGCTTCTCCAGATCTGGCACTGGGTCTGGCCCTGGGACTGGCCCCAAGCCCACTCTCACAGCCTAGTTAAATCCCCAAGCATGAGGGGTTGGGGCTTACACATAGGTGTGGTCACAATCAATAGGGGTAAAGTTCTTTCCCTCAGGGAATGCTTCTTCTAGGACAGATTCTCTTTCAGCAGGACACCCACCCAAGAGTGGAATCCCATGGGTGTGTTTCTCCTCTCTTGTCCAACTAACATATAAATATTCATAATATTAATCATTTTGTGTGGACATAGCAAGAGATGCATTAAACTTATAAAATTGCTCTCCTGAGATCATCTCGATCTCAGATCACAGTGCTCAGGCCAGATTAGTCTTTCCTCTCCCTAGCAGGATCCTAGTCTCATCGTTGCTTTTGGATCATGACATAACATGTCCATGACCAAGCTCTTAACATATAGTTAAGCATTAGGCACTTTGGCCAGGCCCATCTCGATGCCAGGGTAGCACATAACTCACCGCTTGCCCTGGGTCCATCCCGTCCCTCGTTGGGACCCTGCTTTTGGGGGTGCTAGGAAGTAAGGGCAGTTTAGGCTTAAGTCGAGAAAGTAGATGCTCAGGAGTGAATAATATTCGAAGCCAATTAAATCCCATGTTACCAAAACATATTAACAACTGTCTTTCTTTGTCCATACAAAAAGGACATTGTTTTAAAGTAAACTATACAAAAGACATGAGGAGAGGAGCAAGGCAATATTAACTTACAAGTTCACTGTCCTAGCAAGATATGACCTTACAAATTAACAGTCTGATTAGGGGAAAATCTGATTAACTAGTTGGGGAAGAGAGCATAGAAGTGATTATGGAATGGGGGTGACTCGGGAGCACCTTGATGGGCATGACTGATATACCTAAGCTCCTAGTGGCAAGGGGAGCAGGACATACCAATGTAGTCTAGAATTGTTTAGAGATTATTACCAGATATGCCTAAACTCTTTGTGGCAAGGGAGAAAGGACAAACCAATGATATCCTACACTGTGCCACTCTTTCTAGAAACCACCACTGAATAAATCAACTCCCACCCTACCCCAACAAATACACACATCAACTACCCCAGATATTTTTCCTTTTTTGGATGAGAGTTAATTGCCAAGTTTGAGGCTCTCTGCTCTAAATTGGGTAAGAGTATGAGACTCAAATTCTTTGGCTTTCACAAAAAAGTGGAGTTCTATATCCAAGGACCACACTAACAAAGAACCTTCTCAAAGGATGAGTGAATGGATTGTGATAGTTAAAGAAATATTACAGTGCCCTCCCAGACCACCAAAGGGACATTTTGGAACAAATCATTCCATTAGGAGAGCAAATGTAGTTCTGTTGAAAATTATTTCTGAAAGGTCAGGCAAAGGTGGAATTGTGCAAACATTAAATAGAGCAAATCAAAACCTGACAAACTTCAAAATTCATCTTAATAGATTTATTTGAAATCTCTAGATGCAAACTTTGAAAAGAAAATAAAGTAACCCATATGCTAAGCATAAATTCATTAGAAAGTTTAGGGAATGGAATATTCTTGTTAACTTAAATATCCAACTAAATATGATTACACCTTTAAAAAGACTCCCAAACTTTTCTATTTGTAACCTTGTCATGAAGTTCTTAATAAACTATTTGAATTATAAAGTTTTGTACTGCCTCAGAATTATTCATTTTACCATGATGGTTATAAAGTGCAATGAGTGCAGACTGTTTTAAAATGGAGGGTTCCCAGTGGTATTTGATGCATAAGCATTTCTGTAACCAAACTTCTGACATCTTTGCCCTGTGCTTTCTCATCACACAAAAACTGGATACAGAAAAAGGATAAATGCTCTCCATGTAAATATTTTTGTCTGGAGTCCACTAAAGAAAAGCACACAGCTAGGCACTGTGAATATAAACATAAAGGGTAAATGTGTTTTAAGAGCAAACAGATTTAAAAGGGAGAGAATGACAACTTTTGAGTGATGGAGAGAGATGGCAGTCATCTGTGCCTTGAAGAATGTTAAATGAGATGCTGTTGGCTGAGGGCAGAAGGAGAAATGTGTCAAGGAGCTAGAGAGATAGTAGAGTGGGTTGCCTTGCATGCGGCCAACTTGGGTTCAATCCTGACATTCCCATGGGGGTCTTCTGAGTACCACCAGGAGTTATCCCTGAGCACAGAGCCAGAAGTAAGCCCTGATCACCACCAAGTGTGTTCCCAAAACCAAAAAGAAAAAACAAAATCAAGTAAAACAAAAAGAACAACACCAAGGGATTGAGAAAGCTCAATATGTTGAGCACAGGTTTTATATGCAGAAGCTCAGATTTGAACCTAAGCACTGAGTGGTCTCCTGAGCACTGCCAGGAGTGACCCTAGAACACATGCACACATGCACATGCATGGGTACACACACACACAGTGTCAAGATATTCAAGTACAAATAAAATTAAGAGAGGGGTCAGGAGATAAATCAAAGGACTAAGCAGACCTGGGAGGAGGTTAGCTGGAGGAGAGGAGAGCCTGCACCTCCTCCCAAAGAAAACAAAGAGAAAGAGTGAGTAATTTTGCCTATTATGAGAGTGCTAAAGGGTCGTATGAAGTTACCCCAAGGTAGGAGAGTACCAGATTCCCAAATAGATTTTTTCTTTTTTTGTGAAGCAAGATTTTATTGAACAAAACTCACTTCAAAAGACATAAAGGGAAAGAAAGAGAGGAAATACGTGTTCAAGAGAAACATGGGCTTCTCCAGAGTAGAAAAAAGCAAGGAAAGAAACATAGAAATAAGCAAGCAAGATATATTTTCAAGGGAGAACACAGGCTTTAATAGCAAGCCAAAGTTTTTTACTGTGAGCCCTAGAAAGCCACTTAGTATATATTTTAAACACACATATAAAATTATATATATATAAAGTGATAAGTCATAAATGTGGGATAAGAATATAATTCTGGAAAGCTTGTAACTATCTCGTGGTGTTTCAATAAAATAAATTTTTTTTAAAAAAAGAAGATAATTCTGATGACAGTTGGAAGGTAGAAGAGAACAGAAGTAAGAAATTATATAAGAGTATATAAAATAGGGGCTGGAGTGATAGCACAGTGGGTAGGGCGTTTGCCTTGCACGCAGCCGAACTGGGTTCGATTCCCAGCATCCCATATGGTCTCCCGAGCACCGCCAAGAATGATTCCTGAGTGCAAAGCCAGGAGCAACTCCTGAGCATCACTGGGTGTGACCCAAAAAGCAAAAATATATGTATATATATATACATATATATAAAATAGTCCAAAGAAGCAATAAATGATTGTTTTAACTACTGTGGTAATATTTGGGAGAAATTCTTCCTAAGAATTACCTCCCTTGTAAAGACAGAAGTCGTAGATGTGGTATCTCATTGAAAGTGTATGTATGTATGCAAAGACATGAGCATTTTGGATGACACAACTCACTGCATAATACCTACCTCCTTTTTGCACAAACAACAGTAATAATACTTCTACTTAGCTTAAAAAACAAGTGGAGCAGTAATTTCTAGTTTTGACTGAACTTCTAGCCTTACTGTAGTAGATTATCTAGAAGCAAAGACCAGTCATTTGCATTTGAAAATTCTCTAAGAATTCTGATGATCAGTCAAGTTGAGAAAGCACTTGTGTTGAATTTATAAGAAGGAAGTCATGGGCATTAAGTCTAGCAAAATATTACCAAGCCCTTTCTGCTTTACCTGTAAAACATATGCACCATCTAAGCACTTCTCTGTATATCCACTACACCCAATCCAAGCCTTGAGACCATTTATCAGTTGTTAAAACTAAGCAACTGCCATAAACCTGAGTCCAAGGCATTCACACTTGATTCTATACAATCCTTTCTCCACCAAGTGGCCAAATCTATTAAGAATGCAAAAGAGAACTTGTACCCACTCGTTTAAAATGTTCCAATGACTTCCACAATTATTTAAAATATATATCTCTAAATTCTTTGATATATCTCCCTTGAAAAAGAAATAAAGCTGATTCCCTTTCCCTTGATTATGGTCTACACTCAGTGACTCTCTTCAAAGAAATGGAATGTGGCAAAAGTTATGGGTGTGATATCCAAGATTAGAACATAAAAGGCGCTGTGGTTTCCCGCTTGCTCTCTCTTCTTGGATCACTTGCTTGGGGGAAGCCAAGTACTAGGTCATGATGATATTTAAGCAGCTCTATGGAGAGGTCCATGTGGCAAGAAACTGAAGACCCCTGCCAACAGCCTTCAAGGAGCAGAGGCCTCTGCCAGTAGCCACATGAGTGAGCCATCTTGGAAGGAGATGCTCTGGCCTCAGGCAAGCCAGCAGAAGAGTGTGGCTGCTCTTGGTTATCTTAGCGACCCAAGCTAGAGCTGCCCAGTTTCTTAGTTCTCAAGTTGTAGACCCACAGAAACTATGAGGTAATAAAGATTAGTTTTAAAGTTCTGTTTTGGGGGAAAGCTATGTGGTCCCAATAAATAATTGATACACACATAATATAATCCAAAATCCTTAGTATGCCTGGCATGTTCCTATCAACTCAAGTTATTGCCTATATTTGTTTATCTTACCTACCAGTGAAAAAGATGATTCGGTACCCCCTATGAAATAATTGTTTCTTCATTTTTTTTTTTTTAGTTGATCAGGAAACCACTCAGGCTGCATCCTCTCCCTCTTACTCCTCCAAGGGAAGAGAAGAATGGTCATCAATGGTAAAAGGCAAATATTTCTTACTTCTTTGTTTAGAAACAAATATTTGTTTCTTCTTTGTTTAGGAGTAGATTCATCAAGGTGTATCCAGTGACACAAGTTCAGGATAATGCCAACATCCCCTAATTTCCCTCATAATCAAACATGGTTCTAAGACATATTCCGTCTAAAGGGAAATGAGTCCAGTTTTGCGTACAACCCCCAACTTTCTATTTTGTATTTTAATTTTGTGGTTGCTGTTGTGTGATGGTGGTGTGAGGATGGCTCCTAGGCAATACTTAGCAATTCCAGCAATCCAACTCAGGGCCTGACATATTCCTGGCATGTGCGCTACCACTGAGCCATATCCCCAGTCCCTGAAATGGAAGAGCTATGCAATTTATTTCCTTTCTCCTTATTCCTGTTGGTTAATGTAATTTTATATCTGCCAGAACAAATATAAAAGCTAGACTAGCCAGGCCAACTAATAAGATGCATATATCATAGTGAGGGTGGGGAAAGCAGCAAGCTAGAAAAGGCCTACGATCCTAAGACTCTCAAGTCAGGACTCTCTGGCCTTCTATATGTACAAGGTATATGACTCAGAATTATAAGTCACTGAATTTGTCTCTTCATTTTTTTTTTTTGTTTTGAGGAACCACACCAGTGGTGCTCAGGGTTCATTTCTGACTCTATGCTCAGGTTTTACTTCTTCTAGGCTCAGGGGACCATTTGTGGTGCAAGAGATCAAACCCAGGTCAGTCACATGCAAGGCAAGTGCACTACGTGCTGAACTAGTGCTCTGGCCCCTTTGGGCTCGTTTTTATAACAGCCCAACCTATGTATTAACTAATACCACATTCAAGCCACACTCTCACCACATTCAAGCCCCATCTTCTGACACCATGAAGACTTGGCACATATCATTTCCTCTGCTTGAAAGGCTTCCCACCCTATCTTTTTGTGGCTAACTTCTTGTCATTGGATTTCACTTTTTTTTGTTTTGTCTTTTATTGTTTTTTGGGTCACACCCAGCGATGCACAGGGGTTACTCCTGGTTCTGCACTCAGGAATTACCCCGGCGGTGCTCACGGGACCATATGGGGTGCTGGGAATTGAACCTGGGTCGGCCACGTGCAAGGCAAATGCCCTACCCGCTGTGCTATTGCTCCAGCCCCAAGATTTCACTGTTTTTATCTAAAAAACAAAAACAAAAACAAAACCTCTTTGCAACAAATGTAGGATTATTTCTCTCATATGTGAAATATAAGGGAGCTTAAGCAATAATAAATTGTCGCAGGCAATACAAACTTAGATTTGGCCTGCAGAACTGAGTTTACTGAGAGGGAATTAAGATTGGGAGGGGACTGTGGGTCATTGGTGGAAGGAAGCTGACACTAATGGAGGGTGTGGTGTTAGCACAGTATTTACATGAAACTTCATCTTTAATGGTATTGTAAGGCCAGGGTGGTTGTACAGAAGATAAGGCACTTGCCATGTACATCGCTGACCTGGTTTGATCCCTAACACCGCATAAGTTCACCAAGCCCTGTGTACAGAATCAGGAGTGAACCCTGGGTACAGCCAGCTATGGCTCAAATTTTTGTTTAAATATCATAAATCATGTTGCTTTAATGCATAGGAGAAAATAATATAAAATACTCTCCTCAAGGGTTCTCTTTTTTTTTCCTTTTTGAGCCACACCCAGAGATGCACAGGGGTTACTCCTGGCTCAGCACTCAGAAATTACACCTGGTGGTGCTCAGGGGACCATATTGGATTCTGGGGATTGAACCCGGGTTGGTCTCATGCAAGGCAAACGTCCTACCCACTGCACTATCGCTCTGGCCCCGATGGTTCTCTTTTATATTATTCAGTCCTCTTCTTCATGACATCCTTTAGTACCTGAAGTTTTCTCATGCATCCGTTTTTTGTCTGTTAAACTACACTGAAATATGATCTACATACAAAACTGCCCTCCTTATTTCCTGCTAGGTCTCTTGTGCTAAGGAAGTTTGTTCCTGCAAAAGGTGTTTTATACAGAGAATAAACAAATGAATCAATAGAAAATAATACCAAGACCCTCATCCTTGATTATTTTCAAAACCCAGCCCCGTTTATTAATTGAAAGCAAGATAAATTAGTTTATAATGGTGTCACGATTCACAAAAAATCTCTTTTGCCTCTGGTATCCAGTGTTTTGATTTAATAAGAAAAAAAATCCTTGTAAACAGTAAATATATCTCTGCTTTTATCCTTTAAAACCCAACTATAAAGACTGAAGAGATAGTATTGGGGTCAAGGTGCTCGCCTCATACGTGGTTTACCACAGTTTGATATCCAACAAAATATGTGGCCCCTGAGGACTGCCAGGAGTAACCCCTTAGCGCAGAGCCAGGAATAGCCCCTGAACACCAATGTGTGTGCCCTACATTCTGTCCCTTCCCAATAAAACTCACTATAGGACAATGAGGAATAGGCCAGGGGTATTTGCATTGCAAATATGTGTCATGAGGTCAAATCCTCAGAGCTCCACCTGTGCTGAGGGAAATCTTGGTGGCTCATTGGTCTGTGATCTGTGAAAGCACAAGCAATTTCTGAACACACTGAAGTCAGGTGTTTGTAAGCACCACAAGAGGGGCTGTGGCTCCTGTGAGTACCAAAAACAGACACGAGCTCTGTGGCTAGGAGGTATATTTGGTAACACTGAAGTGAGCACCACAGTGACGCCTGGTGAGAACCATAACTTATGAGCAGTAGCATAGTTTGCAGGCACCACAGGCAAGTATGTGTGCAACCATGTGAGACAACAACATTGTCAATGAATAAAATGGGGAGAGGGAGGAATAAAAAATTAATTAAGAACATCTTTTTTTTTAAAGAACATCTAAACCCAACCTTAAATGAAAAGAAACTCTGGAGAGATAGTATGTCAAGTAAAGCACTTGCCTTGCATGAGAGACCTGGGTTGAATTCCTGACATCCCTCTCCCCTTGAACCCTGCCAGGAGCGATCCAGGGTTGCAGAGCCAGCAGTGAACCCTAAGCAATGTTGAATGTGACCCAAAACTAAAAAAGAAAAAAAATTTAATAAGAAAGTGATGAAAATATTAGACCATGCACTGCGGAGATAGCTCCTAATGCTGAAGTGCAGGTTTTATATGCAGGACACCGACATTCAACTCTTAGCATCACTTGGTCCCCTGAACACCACTGGAAGCAACCCCCCAGCAACACCCTGGGAATAACCCCCGATGGTGGACAAATGCCGACATATAATGTTTAAGGAACAGATTCTTTTCGGTCCTAAGGTATATTATTGTGTTACACTGAGTCTAAGATATCAACTATTGTAAGAACACTATTGTTATATACCATGATAAAAGTAAATATACTGCTGTGGTACATTGTTATCACTCCCAGTTTCTGTTCACATTGCCCCTTCATCACTTATATCACTTGTATCACTTGTTATCCTGTTGCTCATTGATTTGCTTGAGCAGGCACTAGTAATGTCTCCATTCACCCCTGTCATGTACTAGTGTAGCCTAATGGTGTCTGCTTGCTCCAGGAACATGAAGAGCCTCAAACCATTCGTTCAGGGTCTTGACAAATAAGTCTGACCAGCTCGTAGGTGGACGGCCAGGCGTTCTTTTGATGTCCCGTAAAATCCAGTCAGTAATAGCTCTAGTCTATCGGTCGTCTCCAAATCGCATTATGTGTCGGCCCATCTGATTTTCGATGCCTCGGCAAAGGAGACAGTGTCCCTGATTCTTGATCGTCCACAAAGGTCAGAACTTTGGATTCCTTTTCTGAGTGAAATGTGATACTCCAAGCATAGCTTTTTAGATTCCTCTTTGGGAGACCCGAATAGCGTTCTTATCCTGTTTTCGTAGGGCCCAGGTCTCTGAGGGGTATGTTAGTGCAGGAAGAACAGTGGAGTCGAAAAGATGTGCCCAGAGCTGGAGGTTCTTCGTCATCTTAACAACTTCTTTGACACTCTTGAAGGGTTCCACACCACTCTCTTCCACCTGCGCAGCTCAGGTGTCAGGTCATTCGTCATGTTGAATTCTCGATTTAGGTACACATAACTGCTGTATTTGGAGATGTTCGTTCCGTTGAGAGCAAATGGAACGTCAGGAACTAGTTCGTTTCTCATGAGCATTGCCTTCGTGAGATTTAGCTGCAATTCGACCTTTCCATACTCGAGGTCGAAGTCAGCCAGCATTCATGCCGCTTGGCTAATGTTTGGTGTTATTAGAATGATGTCATCAGCGAAGTGGAGGTAGTGTAGTTGCTGACTGTTCTTCTTCACTCCCGTTCGTTTCCATTCCAGTCATTGCATGACATTCTCGAGAGTGGCGCTGAAGAGTTTTGGTGAAATGGTATCACCCTGCGGAACCCCTCTCTTAATGTTGATGATCACTTCTTTGTAGAATGGTGAAATCCTAGTGATGAATCCATAATACAGCTCTCAGAGGACCCTGATGTCTGAGTTTGAACACCCTATTTGGCTAGTGCTTCGATGACAGCTTCAGTCTCAACAGAATCAAAGGCCTTCTTTCTAGCCCCTTCATATGCCTTTATATGCCCCTTCATAGCCTCCTGAATGGTGGCATTAAGCCCTCACTCCAGTGGTAGGACTGGTCACATTACTTGATTTGCTCAGTTGAATGTGAGTGGGTATGACAAAGTCAGCCTTAGGTGGGTTTGTGAAGTTAGATGCACCTTTTGGTTCTTTCTTTAACCATAGATAGCGACTAATCTTTATGCCTGGGTTCTGTAACAACATGAGTAGCTGTGCAGAGCTAAAGTCAAGCCAGTGTATCTAATAGTAAAGGCCAGTAGTTCATAGCCATCCCACAGCCATACAGTGTGGACAAGAAATAGGTACTACAACAAAACTCTGATTATAGGTAATCATAACAAAACTGTGACAAGCCAATGATTGCAAGTTGCACCTTTATTTCAAAGATGCCAGGTCAGGAGGAAACCATAAGGGAGAGATCTGATCAGAGGCTTTGGCAGTTGGAAATTTCATATTGTCATATATGTGATCTGATTGGGCATATGTGATCAGATTAGCAAGGCGGGTGAGGTCGGGAAATAGGGCAACCAATCAGACAGTAGAAACAAACAGAAACAGGGAGATGGAATATTCCCTGGTCATTGTATATTGGGGAAAGAGGTCAAAAGTTGGAGGGGTGTGGAAGAAGAGGTGCTATCAAGAACACAGAGGTTCCTGTTTCTGTGATGATTCCAGCAGAGATATATCAACTATAGCACTGTAGCACTGTCATCCTCGATTTGCTGGAGCAGGCACCAGTAACATATCCATTGTGAGACTTGTTGTTACTATTTTTGGCATATCAAATACGCCACGGGTAGCTTACCAAGCTCTGCCGAGCGGGCAGGATACTCTCGGTAGCTTGCCGAACTCTCTGAGAGGGATGAAGGAATTGAACCCGGGTTGGCCGTGTGCAAGGCAAACTCCCTACCCACTGTGCTATCGCTCCAGTCAAGATGGTGGTGCACCGTGATCATGTAGTGGTTAGATATATCAACTAGAGCTGTTAAATAAAAAGAACTATAATACCAAAATGCTCCAGTGGTCAGTGTGATGATCTTTTGTTTGTCCATGTAAATCCAATTTTATAGGCCCCAAACTGCTATAAAATTAAATTGTGGACAATTGTGGAGCGATAGTACGCAGCCAAGCCAGGTTTGATCCACAACACCACATATGGTCCCCTAATCCCTGAGCGCAGAGCCAGGAGTGAGCTCTGAACACCAACATATGTGGCAAAAAAAAAAAAAAACAAGATGTGGACAACTGTGTCTAAGGATCAATAATGTAATATGAGTTATAAATTATATTGCACAAGATAAGTAGCAGGCTCCCAATAAAAATTTATTGGCTTGGTATTATATCCGTGGTGTTACAAAGATCCTATTTTTCATCTGTCTTCTTGAGAAACACAAGTGAGGAGAGGTGTTTAGGCCAAATCCTGAACACCACTTATGGCTCAGGGAACCATAAGTAGTACCAGGGACCAAACCAGGGTAAGCTGCTTACAAGGCAAGTACTATCTCTCGGGCCCCAAATAAACATGTTTTTAGCATAGTGAATGTTAAGCTATAACCTCAGGTGTTAACTAAAATGGGAACTTAAAATGTATGTAGCAGGCAGTCTAAACATAAGAAAAAAATATGAGACTCTTGATTGCTACTTATCTGTTCCCACAACCTATACCTCATGTAATGTTTCATAGGTTCCAAATGACTTCCTCCTCATCTGTCCCCTCTCGTAGCTGAGACAATCAGACTTCATCTTCTATTATTGGGGGGGAGTAACCAGAGAAGAGAAGTAACAAAAATGGATTTCAGCAGCCACTGGCATTAAAATATAAGAGGGGCCCAAGCAATAAGACAGCGGGTAGGATGCTTGCCTTGCACTGGGCATAGCAGAGTTCAATTCCTAGCATCCCATATGGTCCCCTGAGCACTGCCAGGAGTAATTCTTGAACGCAGAGCTAGAAGTAACCCCTGAGGATTGCTGCATATGGTCCCCAAATCAGTAAATAAATATATAAAATATAAGATAAAAGTATCTGGATGTGTGCTTTGAAAAGTGTTTTACATCTCTCAAACTAGACGCAAATGAATAGGTCATAAAAAGGAAGTGACCAGAGCACATATAAGCCACCTGCAGAGTTAGAGCGCTATCAGCACCCACCAGCTCCAACATGGCCTGTTGTCAATCACAGTTAGGCCAAGGCCAATGGAGAGTGCCACTCACTGTATCAGGCCTTGACCACTGATGAGTCATCATCAATGATTCGGATAGTCTTACCCAGAAAAAATAGTAATGATGATGCTCATCATAATAATGACAACAGCAAGCATTAGTTGAGCTGAGCATTGACTGTTCCTAGTACTAAACTAAATGATTTACCTAAATCACTCATTTGTTCCTCCCAATAGCCTAATACATTAAGCAGATACTGTTGCAATAATGCATTTTAACAAATCACCCCAAACCTTAGTAACTTAAAGCAACAGACATTTACTGTATTTCTCGTCAGTCTGCAGCCAACTGGGATTTGGACCATCTATGCTGAGCTTTTCCGCAGTTTTGCATCAGGTGGTGAGCAGGGGAGAACTGGTTCTGGGGAATTGGTCAGGTTCAGATCTGGTTTACATTCTCTCATCATTCCAGGAAGAATAGTTACCTGGGGCATATTCCTCTGTGGGGATGGGAGGAGGGCAAGAAGGCAAAAGAAAACATACCATACAGGTTTAGAACAAGCACACTCTTATTTCTGCGCACATTCCATATAAGACCAACATTAGCAGGGAGAGAGAAAAAGTGCTCTGCTCTGAGAAAAAGTGTGAGTGAAATTGTGCTAAACTATAATTACATTTAGCATATAATATGGTAGATCTGAAGGTGTTTTACAGCTTACAGATGAAGAAATCAAGCCACAGTAGAATTAAGTGATCTCCCATAGACACACAGTTAGGAAATGATGAAGCCAGGATTATAATTCAATAGATTCCAGAGCCTAGGATTTTAATTGTCATTCTATATGGTTTAAACAAGCCAGCCTCTAGAAAGTATTACAATGAGATGCAGTGGCAATTTTACAATAATAAATGGTACCCAAGGAAAAGAAGCAGGCATGATAAAATACTCTATTTTGAGATCCTAATCAATAGAGACATTTTCTCATTAGTTTTCATAGCTACAGGAAGTTATACTGTAGGAATCCACAGAAGGATGTGAGTTCATTTAATTTTAGAACTTGCTCCATTCAAACGTCTTAACCTTTTATCACTTAAATGCTACTACCTTTGTTACTTATTTCAAATCAACCTATTTTGAAAGGAAAATTTCATTTATTTTCAGGATGATGAGTCACTAAAAGTACTTAGAAATTGTCCCTTTGGAGAAACAGCTGGGGGCTCTAGTGGCAACTGTGTTAAATCAATATATAAATAAGTCCAGAGCTAGGGAGGTAACTCAAAGAACTAGAGTACATGCTTTCCATATAGAAGGACTGGGTTGGATCCTTGGCGCCTAACAAAAGTCATCCCTGAGCACTGAGTCATGAATAGCCCCTGAGCACAGCTAGGTATGGCCCACCTCCCGACTAATAAAAAATAAAATTTAAAAAGTTTTTAAAAATTATATTCAAGTATTTGTGGGGTAGGCGGGTGGGCTGGAGCGATATGCAGCTGTGCACAGGGGTTACTCCTCACTCTGTGCTCAAGGGCACACTTGGTGGTGCTGAGGATCGATCTGAGGTCAGCTGTGTGCAGGGAAAGTGCCTTACCCCTGAGACTACCTCTCTAGCCCTAGATTTGTCTTAAGAAGCATGCAAGTAATACTATATAAATAGAAAAACTGAGGTACGGTTGTAATATGAGAACTAAGGTACAAATGTCAAATTATTTGGAAATATTTTTCAGGAAAAGAAGGGAGTGAGATAGAGGAGAAACAGGAGGTATTTCAAACCCAGAGGATATCAAAGTTTAAGATCTTCATGCAGCTTGGGTGTCTTGGCAAGCCCATAGCCAGGCCATATGCAAACTACATCTGCTTCTTATAGCCTGAGTACTTTCAAAGGGTATGTTCCCTTCCTTTGCTAGCAGAAGCATCTCACAGTGTTATAAATAAAATCCAAACCCACTGGAAACTCCAATGTCTCTGTCTAGCTTTATCTATTATTATGATAATTTCCATTTCAAACTGCAGTTACGGTTATTCATTTCCTTTCAGAAAAAATATAAAGCTGAAGTGTCTTCCAAAATATAAAATCATACTTGCAACTTAAGTGAGCCATTTGTCCTTATCTAGATATTGACTTAAACAAGTCAACTATGCAAAAACAGTTTTTGAGACAATTTGAATATTAAAATTTGGGGGGCCAGAAGTATAATACAAAGATCTGGAGCACATGCTGATTATGTGAGAAACTCAGGTTCAATCCCCAGAACCACATAGTCCTTGAGAACTTCTGGGAGTGGTCCCAGAGTACTACCAAGTACAGTCCTCTGGTAAAAGAATTTGGATGAGTTGGTTAGATGCGATTGTATTGTAGTTACTATTTTTAAAGGAAGTATGTAATAACCAGTAACAATAAGTCTCTCAATGAGAGACGTTACTGGTGCCCGCTCGAACAAATTGATGAGCAACGGGATGACAGTGATACAGTGATGAATTTCTTATAAATAAACTCTGAAATATTTATGGACTAAATATTATTATGATTTCTGGAATTTGCTTCAAAATATTCCAGCATCATTGAAAAGGAGAGAGCAAAATCTTTTTTTTTTTCTTTTTGGGTCACACCTGGCAATGCACAAGGGTTAATCCTGGCTCTGCACTCAGGAATTACCCCTGGCAGTGCTCAGGGGACCATATGGGATGCTGGGAATCAAACCCGGGTTGGCCGTGTGCAAGGCAAACGCCCTACCCGCTGTGCGATCACTCCTGCCCTGAGAGCAAAATCTTTATAATTGTCAGAACTGGATTATAAATACAATAAAATATAACACATCTCATTATCCTATTTTTCATAATAATTGAAAACTTCTATAATAAAAAAGAGAGGGAAAAATACTTATTTAAAACCATCAGGAAAAGGCGACTGTAAAAACAGTACAATTCAATAGATACTTTTTTTCCTTTTTTTTTTTCTTTTTGGGTCACACCTGGCGATGCACAGGGATTACTCCTGGCTCTGCACTCAGGAATTACCCCTGGCGGTGCTCAGGGGACCATATGGGATGCTGGGATTTGAACCCGGGTCGGCTGCGTGCAAGGCAAACGCCCTACCCGCTGTGCTATCTCTCCAACCCCTCAATAGATATTTTTAACAGTGAATAGGTTTCTCTCTAAAATAAAATGATAGATTATAAGTCATATGAATTGCAACACCCTTAAAACATCACAATACTATTCACAAACATAGTATTTAAATTGTCCTTGTAGATAAATATGTATGTCTTATGTGAGGAAAATAACACTATTTGGTTTTGAATTTAAGACAGATATCCTCTTAGAAAGTGGAGATAGAAAAATTACTGTGCAACTAATTTTTTATTGATTTGAATTTAGGAAGAGCTAAGTTGAATAGTAGAGAATGATTGGTATGATACAAACTTACTCAGTGCAAATTATTAATTACATACTTTTATAAAATATATAAATAATTTATATAAACTATAATATTAAATATATAAACTGAATTTCCAAAACTACCCATTGGTATCAATGTTAATGCTCCTATCATTTCACAAATAAGAAAACCACTTATTTCACAAATAAGTGACCAAGAGCAAGTAACGTAATTTGCCCAATGTTGTACTGTTGACTAATGGCAGAGCTGGGATTCAAATGCATGGTACCTGACTCCCATGTCTGGTTTCTTAATCACCAAACTATGGAACTTTTCAAGGAAAGAATGCTGTGTAGAGCTGTTCTCTGCTTAGACTTCGGCAATTTAGTCTCTTATTTTTAAAAAATAAGACAACTTTTATTCCCTTCCACATCCACATGTTTCCTTAAGCCTATCACTCCCAGCATAGTCACACTAACCCTTAATAATCAAACATTTTTATTGCAGGTGTTTATGACATGACTTCAAGCTGAATTATATATTCTATTGTGTATATAGACTATAATTTCTTTATCCACTTATCTGTTGCTGGGCACTTGGGTTGTTTCCAGACCTTAGCTATTGTAAACAATGCTGTAGTGGACATAGATACACTAAGTCTTTTCATGTTTTTATGTCCTTGGGATAGATGCCCAGGAGCAGAATCACTAGATCACATGGAAGTTCTGTTTGTAGTGTTTTGAGAAGCTTTAAAACCATTTTCCAAAGAGGCTGATAAAGTTGTCATTCTTTATAAATAAAGTTAATGCAGTATATCTTTGAATTTCTTTTTTTTTTTTTTTTTTTAAGAAATATTTTATTGAACCACCGTGAAAACAAAAAAAATACAAAGCTTTCAGGTTTAAGTCACAGTCAAATTCTGATTAAACCACCATCCCTTCACCAGTGCACCCGTTCCACCACCAAGAACCCCAATACACCCCCCTCCCACCCCTCCCCCCATCTAAGTAGCTGATGATATTCCCATTATTCTCTCTATATATAGAGTACATTTCATATTTCCATACAGAACTCACTATTGTTGATTGGAAATTTTCCCCAACAATCAGGCCTGCTGAATAAGCATCATCTAATAATTTCTCTTCCTTGGTAAAGGTGAAGACTTTGAGTCCGCGCGGCTGCAATCGCGGCCGCGCGGTTTTGGGTTTCTAATATTTTAGCTCAGTTCACAGTCAAAATGGATGGCTGCAAGAATCTGCTCTGGTGCCAAAATGGGTTAGGAGACCTCAGGATCACAGTCAGTAGGCGGGAGGCTCTGCTTCTCGTGCCGCGGCTCTTGGTTCATCTCTGGGCGGAAGGCGCGCCGGGAACACCTCCCCTCCCAGGATCACCTACAGGCTACGTCACTAAAGAAAGTCCTACCTCCTGGTGTAGGGGTCTTAGAGGGTGGCTCTCACCGCGTGGCTGCCGCCGCTGCCGCCATTTTCGCTCAGAAAAATGGGGTGGAGAGGGAAAAAAATCCCTTCCCGGGCCGCACGAGGTTGTAGTTCAGTTCGCAGTCAAAATGCATGGCTGCAAGAATCTGCTCTGGTGCCAAAATGGGTTAGGAGACCTCAGGATCACAGTCAGTAGGCGGGAGGCTCTGCTTCTCGTGCCGCGGCTCTTGGTTCATCTCTGGGCGGAAGGCCTATCTTTGAATTTCTTTAATCTAATAATGCCTATATATGTATTTTATATAATAAAAGAAGGCTATTTATGTATATAGAATTCTATTAGTATTTCTCTAGGCCCTGGGGTATAGTTTGTCTGTATACTTCTTTTTAAAGAAGGAACTTAGAGATAGGATAGGGATTAAAGTGCTTACTTTGCATCCCAGCAGCCCTAGTTAGATCCTTGGCATCACAAGTAGTCCCCCAAACACTTCCAAGAGTGACCCTTGAGAGCAGAGAACCAGTAGTAGGCACTGAACACCCCCCCCAAATAAAAAAGGTATGTGCATCAGGGAGAGAAAGAGATAGATACAAGAGGAGTACTCCACAGCTTGGAAACTGACCTCACACACTAGGTGAAGAAGCAGCTCTGATAGAGAAGGGACACCAAGCAAAGGGTGCTGGGCGGGCCCACTAGGTATGGGAGATACAGGCTGAAAATAGACTATAGACCGAACAAGATGTCTACTTAATACCTCTGTAGCAAACCACAACACCCAAAAAGAGAGAGCGAGCAAATGGGAATACCCTGCCACAGAGGCAGGCTGGGGGTGGTGGGAGGGTTGCTGGGACCATTGGTGGTGGAAAATGGGCACTGGTGGAGGAATGGACACTCGATCATTGTATGACTGAAAGCATGAAAACCTGTAAGTCTGTAAAAAAATAAAAATTAAAAATAAAATTAAAAAAAGAGAAAGAGACAGATAGAAAGACATGCAAACAGAGCAAGAACCAATGGGGAAAAAAAAAAAGACTAAATTACAATTTTTCAAGAATAGTTTCTTTCTTTTATTATTTCCACAATAAAAATATTCTGCAGTTTATAATCTCCTTTTATATTTGAAATATAAAATATTTCAAATATTTTATATTTGAAATATAAAATATTTCAAATATTTTATATTTGAATAAAATATACAGGGGAATATTTGAAAAACACTAATTCTGGGGCCAAAGAGAAAATTACGGAGTATATTTTTAGCATGTACACATTCCAGGTTGGGTCTCTGCAACCAAACAACTTCCTGAACACAGGAGTATATAGCCCTGATGGTCCCCAACATTTCTGAAGAGACAACCTCACACTCCACTCCCCCCAAATACTGATACCTAGTTTTCAAACTCAAAGATTTGGCTTCCATTTTCCACTAGTTCGGTGACTTTTGATCTTTATGAGAAATGTTTAGCTAGCAATGGAGAGCTAGTTGAACCTATAGTGATAGTGATATCTTCCATTCTGTGCTCTACGATCTTAGCATAAACAAAAGACAAATCAAAAAAAGACCTGAATCTGAGTGTAAAGTAAGTATAAAAATGGAGAATACAGAGGCTGGAGTGATAGCACAGCGGGTAGGGCGTTTGCCTTGCACGCGGCCAACCCGGGTTCGAATCCCAGCATCCCATATGGTCCCCTGAGCACCGCCAGGGGTAATTCCTGAGTGCAGAGCCAGGAGTAACCCCTGTGCATCGCCAGGTGTGACCCAAAAAGAAAAAAAAATGGAGAATACATACCTACCTTATTCATTATCTATTCAATTGTTCAGCTAATATTTGTGTGGCATCTGCTCTTCAGCCACACTATATCAAGTATGGGGAATGCATGGCAGAGAAAGTGCCTTTCTGATCCTCTAACTGTTGGTCTCAAGTTTCTACCTATGTTAAAAGCAAGATCAGTTTGGTTGGTTAGATGAGAGGGAGATGACACACAGAAAGACAGAGAATTTGAAATAACTACAGGGACCAGATCCGCTTGCTAAATAATTTTATTCATGGAATAAAAATGCTTTGAAAACAAAATGAATCCAAGACAAGATTTACTTTTATTTTACATACATCTTAAGCTCATAGGAGTTAGGGAAAAGCCTATGATCATACAGTTTCTTAGGACAGAGCTGTGAGAACTCAGATGACTGTTTTTTTATGGTGGTGTCTATGTTCAAGTAAAAACCATCTTTGTAGACTTTTCCTTATTCCTTATTCTTAAAAGAAAAATATCTCCTGGAGAGTCCTTGAGAAAGAAAGGGAGCAACTTCTTCCCCATTGAGCTAATCCTAGTGTGAAATTAACTAGCAGTGCCACTAGTCAATTTGACATAGCTGCCGGTTAAAGAAATTGGGAATGAAAGGAGAGTAGGTCTTGGTCCATTTCCTCTCTTCCTACAAGTTGTTCTAAGGTCAAATTCTCAGAATATTAGAAGAAAATGGCAAGAAAGGGTGATTGTTAACAGAAGGAATGAGGACCTGAGAAAGAAAGCCCTAAAATTTAAACCAAAACGAAATATGATCAAGAATTATGGTAATCTACACTTCCCCACATCTTCTTTAAGGCATAATATGCAAAGTGAAAAAATATTCAGCAATGATGAGGGGAATACAGATCCATACTGCATCAGAATTGGCTTTATACACATTTGTTGGCAATTTAAAAAGTCTGACCATACTCTATTGACAGGATCTCTCCTAAATGACTGGTAGAAGCATAAATTAGTAAAAGCACTGTGGAAAGCTATTTGGCATTAGCTACTAGGGTTGACTATTCACATATCCTACAACCCATAATTCTAGTGCTTAATGTAAACCCTGATGGGCCACCATAGAGACATTTTATAAACATGTTTGTGCGATACTGTTACTTAGAAAAAAACCCTGGAAGCAACCCTTATGTTCATAGGGAAAATTGATATTATGGGTGAAGTCAGCAAAATAATGTTGAGTAAATATTAAAAGGTCTTAGAAAATTAAAACTAGCATAGAACATCCTTTATAAGTTAAAAATAAAATCGTAAAAACAACTTTTAGAAATAGTTGCATTAGCAAATATTGTATATATTATTAGGGAGAAATTGTTAATTCTTCACTATGTTTTTGAAAAAAATCACAGGCATGAAAAATATAAGATTCAGAATAAAGATAACCTTGATTTGAGGAAGTGAGAAGAATAAAATGGAGGAAGGACGCACATAAATTAACTATTAATATTTTTGCTTGTTTGGTGGTGGTGGGTTCTCTGTAGGCATTGTAACGTAGGAAGATTAATAGTGTGCCCAGGGATGGCACAGCTGCAGAGTTCCTGTCTTGCAATGAACCATGAGTTGAATCTTTGGCATCACCTCACAGGTACTTAATGCGATCTAGGAATCACTGCTTATGAGACTGCTGGTGCCCACATACAACCAATTATATGTGTGATTCCCTGAGTCACTGCAATGACAACAATGAATAGAAGGAGAATACATAGAAAATAAAAATAAAGCAAAAATTTTAGAGGATGCATAGTAAGTATAACATATGTTACAGCATTATCAATGACTCCATAACTTAGCACATTAAAACCATATTTGTAATTTCTGAATTTCTAGGTCAGGAATCTATAAACCTTAGCGAGGTGGATTTGGCGGAGGCTTTCTCCTGAATTGTGAATCAAGACTGTCAGCTCTGAATTGCTGGAGGATTGACTTTCAAGACGGCTCATTCACAAGATTGTTGGTATATGAGATTAGTCCCTCACTACATGAACCTCTTCATAGAATGTGACACAGGTAGAGAGAGAGAAGTGGGGGAGAAAAAGAGAGGGGAGAGAAAAAGGGGGTGATCCCAAGATGGAAGTGACATACCATTTCTTCCAGAAGCTGTTGATCCACACAGACAAGTCATGGCAGGGACTTTGGAGATATGACTACCACTAACCACCATCATAATAAAACAAATAAGAGCAAAACATGGGTCAATGATAAAAGTGTGTCAAGCTATTGTGTGTAGGAGCTGGTGGCATAGCTCAAAGGTCTGGATGTATGCAGAAGACCTGGGTTTGATCCATGCCACCTCATGGTTCCCTGATCACTGCCTGGAGCAACCCTGAAGCACTGGGCAGTGAGTAGCCCCTGAGTTCTGCTGGGTGGGACCTAATTGTTTATAAATAAAGCAATTAGGGACTGAAGAGATGTTAAAGTGGCTAAGGCCCTTTCCTGGCCCTGTTTTGGTTCTTGGTACCATACGTGAACCCCCATACATGGCTGGGAGTGACCCCTGAGCATGTAGCCAGATCCACTGCCTTAGGCTTTAACTTTATTAGCAGCCTTGAATTTGGCATAACACAGCACATCATGAACTTTTTCTTTTTGCTTTTTTAAACCGCACTTTGTGGTGCTCAGGGGCTTCTCCTGGCTCCTTGCTTAGGGGACCATGTGGTACCAATGCAAAGACTGAACTCAGGGTTTTTGCATGAAAAGCATGTGCTTCAGTCTTGGAGTTCCCTGTCAACACATTTCTTTTTATTTATTTTTTCTTGCTCTGGACCTGACACTGACCAAAACCTTATTCTTTTAAACAGAAAATGAGGTACTGAGGCCAGAGCGATAGTACAGTGAGTACGATGTTTGCCTTGCACGCAGCAGACCCAGGTTCGATTTCTGGCATCCCATATGGTCCCCTAGCACTGCCGTGAGTAATTCCTGAGTCTAGAGACAGAAGTAAGCTGGGAACATTGCTGGATATGACTGAAAAGAGAGAAATGAAATTGAGGTACAGAAAGTCAACTCTATGAATGAAAGGTAAAGGGACTCACTTCTACAGGTTTCATTGCCACCAGGATTTTTAAAATTTATCTATTTTTTAATTCGTGAGTCACAGTGAGGGTACAGTTACAGATTCACACATTTTCATGCTTGTTTTTCCCTCATGCAATGTTTAAGAGCCCATCCCTCCACCAGTGTCCATTCTCCACCACCCATGAACCCAGTATCCCTCCCACCCACCCCCAGTCCCATCCCCCCACCCCACCCCGCCTCTGTAGCAGAGCATTCCGATTTGATATATCTTTCCTTTTGGGTGTTGTGGTTCCAAATAGGGGTATTGAGTGGTTATCCTGTTCAGTCTGCAGTCTACTTTCAGCACGCATCTCCCTTCCCGCGCAGGATCTCCAATCACATATTACTTGGTGTTCCCTTCTCTCTCTGGGATGACTTTCCCCCAGCATGTGAGGCCAGCTTTTAAGCTATGAAGCCAACCTCCTGGTATTATATACTACTATTCTTGGGTATTAGTCTCCTACTCTGTTGTTCTATATTCCACAGATGAGCGCAATCTTTCTATGTCTGTCCCTCTCTTTCTGGTTCATTTCAATTAGCATGATACTTTCCATGTTGATCCACTTATATGCAAACGTCATGACTTCATCCTTTCTAACAGCTGCATAGTATTCCATTGTATAGATGTACCAAAGTTTCTTTCACCAGTCATCTGTTCTCGGGCACTCGGGTTTTTTCCAGATTCTGGCTATTGTAAACAGAGCTGCGATGAACATATAAGTGCAGATGTCATTTCGACTATACATTTTTGTTTCTCCAGGATATATTCCCAGAGGTGGTATTGCTGGATCAAATGGAAGCTCAATTTCTAATTTTTTAAGAATCGTCCATATTGTTTTCCAAAGGGGCTGGACCAGTCGGCATTCCTACCAGCAGTGGAGAAGGGTCTCCTTCTCCCCACATCCTCTCCAACAGCGATTGCTTTTGTTCTTTCGAATGTGTGCCATTCTCTGTGGTGTGAGATAGTATCTCATGGTTGTTTTGATTTGTATCTCCCTGTTGATTAATTAGTGAGTCATTTTTTCATGTGCCTTTTGGCCATTCGTATCTCTTCCTTGGAAAAGTTTCTGTTCATTTCTTCGGCCCATTTTCTGATGGGGTTGAATGTTTTGTTCTTGTAGATTTCAACCAGTGCTTTATATACCCTTGATATCAACCCTTTATCAGATGGGTATTGGGTGAATATCCTTTCCCATTCTGTAGATTGCCTTTGAATTCTGGTCACTGTGTCTTTTTGCGGTGCAGAAGCTTTTTAGTTTAATATAGTCCCATTTGTTTATCTCTGTTTCTACTTGATTGCTTAGTTCCATGTCATCTTTGAAGATACCTTTAGCTTCAATATCATGAAGAGTTTTGCTGATCTTGTCTTCGATGTATTTTATGGATTGTGGTCTGATGTTGAGGTCTTTAATCCATTTTGATCTGATTTTTGTGCATGGTGTCAGGTCAAGGTCTAAGTCCATTCTTTTGCATGTGGTTGTCCAGTTATGTCAGCACCATTTGTTGAAGAGACTTTCCTTGCTCCACTTCACATTTCTTGCCCCCTTATCAAAGATTAGATGATCATACATTTGAGGTTGTGTGTAGGGATATTCTGCTCTGTTCCTTTGGTCTGTGGCTCTGCCTTTGTTCCAGTACCATGCTATTTTAATTGTTACCTCTTTGTAGTAAAGTTTAAGGTTGGGGAGGGTGATGCCTCCCATCATCTTTTTCCCAAGAATTGTTTTAGCTATCCGTGGGTGTTTATTGTTCCATATGAATTTTAGGATTGCTTGATCCATTTCTTTGAAGAATGTCATGGGTATCCTTATTGGGATCGCGTTAAATCTGTATAATGCTTTGGGGAGTATTGCCATTTTGACAATGTTTATTCTCCCTATCCATGAGCAGGGGATATGTTTCCATTTCCTCATGTCCTCTTTTATTTCATGGAGTAGAGTTTTATAGTTTTCTTTGTAGAGGTCCTTTACTTCCTTAGTTAAGTACCTTAAATCCAGCCAGGTACTTGATTTTCTGGGGCATGATTGTGAATAAGATTGCTTTTTTCATGTCCCTTTCCTCTGTCTCATTGTTTGCATATAGGAAGGCCATGGATTTTTGGGTATTGATTTTATAGCCTGCGACTTTACTGTACAGGTCAATTGTTTCTAAGAGTTTCTTACTAGAGCTTTTAGGCTTCTCTAGATATAGTATCATATTGTCTGCGAATACTGAGAGCTTGATTTCTTCCTTTCCTATCTGAATCCCCTTAATATCTTTTTCTTGCCTAATGGCTATTGCTAGTACTTCCAGTACTATATTAAAGAGAAGTGGTGAGAGTGGGCATCCTTGTCTTGTCCCTGATCTTAGAGGAAAGGCTCTTAGTTTTTCCCCATTGATGATAATGCTTGCCATAGGTTCGTGGTAGATGGCTTTGACTATTTTTAGGAAAGTTCCTCCAAAACCCATTTTGGTGAGAGTTTTTATCATGTACGGATGTTGGATCTTGTCAAATGCTTTCTCTGCATCTATTGATATGATCATATGGTTTTTATCTTTATTTTTGTTGATATGATGGATTATGTTGATTGATTTCCGAGTGTTAAGCCATCCTTGCATCCCCGGGATGAATCCCACTTGGTCATGGTGTATGATCTTTTTGATGAGTTGTTGGATTCTATTTGCTAGTATTTTGTTGAGGGTCTTCGCAACAGTGTTCATCAGGGATATTTGCCACCAGGATTTTCAACAAAGCAAGTAAAGGATTGTTTTTCAATTTCAACAAGTAAAACATGCATTTTTTTTTTACTGAATCACCATGAGATAGTTACAAGCCTTCATGTTTGGGTTACAATCTCACAATGATCAAACACCCATCCCTCCACCAGTGCACATTCCCCACCACCAATATCCCAGGTATACCCCCCTAACCCACCTTCTCCCTGCCTCTATGGCGGACAATATTCCCCATACTCTCTCTCTTCTTTCGGGTATTATGGCTTGCAACACAGACACTGAGAGGTCATCATGTTTGGTTCATTATCTACTTTCGGCAAGCATCTCCCATCCCAACTGTTTCCTCCAGCCATCATTTTCTTAGTGATTCCTTCTCTATTCCATCTGCCTTCTCCCCTCTGCTCATGAAGCAGGCTTCCAGCTATGGGGCAATCCTCCTGGCCCCGTATTTACTGTCCTTGGGTGTCAGCTTCATGTGATGTTATTTTATATTCCACAAATGAGTGCAGTCCTTCTATGTCTGTCCCTATCTTTCTGACTCATTTCACTTAGCAAAAACATGCATTTCTTAGGAAACATATTCTTTAAAAGGAATATGGTTATACCACATAAGGCATGTATTCATACTATTTTCAATTTAAGTTTGTTCCCTGAAATGTATCTACTTTGAAAATTTATCATTTCTCAATAACTCTAAGATTTATTTATTTATTTATTTTTGCTTTTTGGGTCACACCCGGCGATGCCCAGGGATTACTCCTGGTTCTACACTCAGGAATTACTCCTGGCGGTGCTCAGGGGACCATATAGGATGCTGGGATTCGAACCCGGGTCAGCTGCGCGCAAGTCAAACGCCCTACCCGCTGTGCTATCGCTCCAGCCCCAATAACTCTAAGATTTATTTTTAACCTATAACATACAAAATTTATTAAAAGCAGTATCTCTATTTCCATTATAATAAGGGTACTGAACAACATTTAAGGTTTCATTGTATGCCTGTTTATTCTGAGAATATATTTCACTGTGATGTATTGTGGAAATACTACTTTCTAGCTATTCATTTGTTTACTGGGTGTGGTTATGCCACAAATTTACTATATAGTTAGGTCATCTTCTTATTTGTTTTCAAATTTTAGGGATTGAATTTGACCCAGCAATACCACTGCTGGGAATATATCCCAGAAAAGCCAAAAAGTATAGTCGAAGTGACATATGCACTTATATGTTCACCGCAGCACTGTTTACAATAGCCAGAATCTGGAAAAAACCCGAGTGCCCGAGAACAGATGACTGGTTGAAGAAACTCTGGTACATCTATACAATGGAATACTATGCAGCTGTTAGAAAAAATGAGGTCATGACGTTTGCATATAAGTGGATCAACATGGAAAGTATCATGCTAAGTGAAATGAGTCAGAAAGAGAGAGACAGACATAGAAAGATTGCACTCATTTGTGGAATATAGAATAATAGACTATAAGACTAACGCCCAAGAATAGTAGAAATAAGTACCAGGAGATTGTTTCCATGGCTTGGAGGCTGGTCTCTCATTCTGGGTAACTCAGGGAAGGGACCACCAAGTAAAATGTGGTTGGAGGTCATGTGGGGGAAGGGTGATGCGGGCTGAATACAGACTAGAGACTGAACACAATGGCCACTCAACACCTTTATTGCAAACCACAACACCTAATCAGAGAGAGAGAACAAAAGGGAATACCCTGCCATAGTGGCAGGGTGGGGTGGGGGGAGACGGGACTGGGGAGGGGGGGAGGGATGTTGGGTTTACTGGTGGTGGAGAATGGGCACTGGTGAAGGGATGTGTTATCGAACTTTGTATGGGGGAAACATGAGCACAAAGATGTATGGATCTGTAACTGTACCCTCACGATGACTCTCTAATTAAAAATAAACTAATAAAAAGAAAACAAATTTTAGGGATTGAGTTTTTATTTTGACCTAAAAATTACTTATAAATTTCTTGGGAGGACTCAGGATGTGAATTGCTGATCTGAGGACTCATGCAAGTTGAGGGATGCCTGCACTCAATGAGTGCACTCCAGACTTTGAGCCTTTTCCCCAGCTCTAAGGTTATTTTAGAAAATGAAAATATATACAGGATTCTAAAGTCAATGATGTCAATTCAAGGTATATTCAGCATGGACTGCTCTTATGCTTGCCTGCTTCATCTAGTTTTTCTTTTTTTTTTCTTTTTGGGTCACACCTGGTGATGCACAGGGGATACTCCTGGCTCATGCACTCAGGAATGACTCCTGGTGGTGCTCAGGGGACCATATGGGATGCTGGGATTCGAACCCGGGAAGGCTGAGTGCAAGGCAAAAGCCCTACCCGCTGTGCTATCGTTCCAGCCCCCACATCTAGTTTTTCTTAAGTATGTTCAAACATGTATTCAGAGTTCACCTATCAATGAAAAACTGTGCTATTCTATTGTCTTGTTTTTCCATTGATTTTTATTTATTTGTTATCATTATGTTTTGTTTCTTATTGGGCCACATTAGATAGTCTCAGGCCTTACTCCTGGCTCTGCACTCAGGAATCACTTCTGGGGGTCCTTGGGGGACCTTATGCAGCCCAAAGTATTGAACCCAAGTTGACCCTATGCTAAGCAACCACCCTTAAGCCCCTATATTATCTCTGTGGCTATTGCTGTTGGGTTTTGAAAGTGGGCATATATTTTAGAGATTATTATACATCAAGGTAAAGAGATTGATGCATTATCCCCCTAGCTACACGCTGCATTTAAGGTATGGATCAACTCTAGTTTACTCAACAAACCATTACTCTATTTGTAGCTATTTGGTTTTCAGTATTTTGCTACTATAAATAATTCTGCAATAAATGACCCTGCACATAACTTATTTTGTATTTTGAGAAGGATTCTTAGAGTCAGTATTTCTGGTTCAAGGGATAATTGAGTGTGTGTAAGAATATATGTGATTTCTCTCAAAATCACCAAATTCCCATCCAAAGGTGCTGTGTACAACTTTACATATGTGCTGTCCCTGGTTTCACAGCATGCCAACCCAGTAGATTGTCAAACTTCTGGACTTTTGCTGATTTGAGTGTTCCTCCTTTTATCATTCTGCCTCAGGATAAAGCACAATACTTTAATCTGCTTTGGAAGAACTCCCTAAATAGAAATAATAGGCAATTGTGATCCCAGTGTCCCTATCTATTTCCACTCTTCTTAACCTTGGAAACCAGACTTCAAAGCAGACACTATGTTTGCTAAGACCTCTAAAGACCTGATTTCCAAAGGCTGGTTCAAGTTTTCAGCGGAAGGAAAAGATATCAAGCATAACTCCTTCTTCCTAAGGAAAGCATCATGCAGAGAGAACAGTGGGTGAAGTCCGCTGGTCCTTTACCTGCTATAGGATCTTGAGAAAGGTACTGAAAAGCTGAGGCCACCTTTGCCAGTAGCTGTTTGAGCATAACTCCCATGTATAGGTGGAGTTGTTGTAGGTAGCCTCGGCAGAGACACCCAGATTTCAGAGGGATGCTCTGTGATCTGCAGGCTGCTTTTAGCCTTTCTTTGGCAGAGTTGTGGAAGTTAACATTAAGGATGGAGAGGAATTTTTTTCTTTCAAATCTTCCATTTCTCTTGAGTGATTCTGCCCTCCTAGGCACTTTTTGTGATCATTTTGTGATGCCCTGAGATATACATGAGTGTTACACCTGGAGAGAGGTAGTGTGGGCATCTAGTGAGCAGAGGCATACTACCCTTTAGGGAAAAGACTTTTCCCTCCTAACTAAGAATTTTCTGGTCTCAAATGTCAAGGAGTGACGGAGGAACCTTTCTCTATTACTTCATTCTGAACACATTCACTGGCATCCTCAGAAAGCCATCGGGGCAGAGGAAGAGCAGTATCACAGTTTCTCCCCCATTGCCATTCCCACCCCTCCCCCACAAATAACTCGTGAACCAGAAATCTCTTTAGTTGGAAAGACTCTGAATTATGTATCTATTGGGAAGATGAAAGAACATAAACTATTTTAACCTCCTGGAAACTGATTATCATTAGGAATAATGCAACCTTTTCACTGTAAGTATAAAAGAAAATGCTGATTATTTAAAGTAAATGGGACCCAAGGTCCCATGAATAATCAAAAACTTGCTTAATAGAGTATGACCAGAGTGAATAATGCACTCAGCTTCCATGGAGAAATTAAAGGGCATGATGTGAATTGGTATTAAGGAAATTGCACAAAGTTAGTCTTAAGGTATCACGATTCTGAAGAAATAGTCTCTGGTGCATAATATATCACATTCAGGTTTTATCTCTCTTTCTCTTTTTCCATGACTTCTTTCACCTTGGATAACCCAGAGCCTGGGAGGCCTTGAAGCTTTTTGGAATGACTAGACAGCTCATGCTCCACATTTATTTTCATTTAGAACAGACCTGGATTTTATTGCCAGGAGGTTGTTATCTCCTTCACAGGGATGATTTTTGAACTTCAACTAGCTTTACTTATTTTGTGGGTACAGACTGCACTGAATAGTTAGAAGCAGGGTATGAAGGGTATGAAATGAAGTTTACTTCATTTCAGAGTGGGTGGGGACAAGGTGCCATGGCAGATGCTATATTGCAGGTGTGAGGCCTGGGTCCCATTGCTGGCACTGCATGGGTATTTTAAAACATACATATAGATCTAAAGAGATAAGTGTAAAATAGAACTCCCTGAAAAGGTCACTAACTTAAATGTTTTCAGAAATAAATTTGGATTTAAAAAATTGTGTTAATTTTAATCGAATCACAGTGAAATACACAATTACAAAGTTATTCATGATTGGATCTCAGTCATATAATGTTCCAACACCGTTCCTTCACCAGTCTGTATTTCCCACCACCAGTTTCCCTCCAGCGCTCCCCCCCACCTCTATTCTCCTCTCTCTCTCTCTCTCTCTCTCTCTCTCTCTCTCTCTCATATTTTGGGTATAATTGTTTGCAATATAGATACTGAAAGGTTATTGTGTATATCCCTTTACCTATTTTTAAAAACTCAGTTCTTGTCCAGAGTGATCATTTTCATTGTCATACTGGACCCTTCTCAATCCTAACTGACATCTGCCCCACAAACGTGTGTGTGTGTGTATGTGTGTATGTGCGTGTTTTGGATTTTTTAGTAAAATAGATGCTGCTGTTCAAAGAGAATTTGAGGTTAAAACTTTTTCAGAGAAAAACCATCTTTTTTTCAATGTGAAAAATGACTCTTTTGCTCATCCTCAACCCCCAACCCCCATTTTAACCTGAGGTATCACTGACTTACAACACTGTATCATGTTTTTGTGTTTGCTTGGTTTTTTATTGGAGGGGTAGGCCATTCCTGGTATAGTCAGATGGAATCTGGGTCTCCTACATGTTGAAAACCTGTGCTCCAGCTCTGTGAGCCTCTCTGTGGTCCAACAGTGTGTGTTTATGGAGGATAATTTCCCGTGTATTCAAATGTATGTTGCCACAGCATGGTCTCCACCAAAGCTCTGACAACCTCTATCATGGCTACTCTGCTGGACTCCCTCCACCCTTTGTTCTCTACTCCCAAACATCGGTCCTGTAATTTGTCTTTGTTGCATATTTTCATTCATTATTATTGCTTAGGAGTGCTTAGGAGTCACTCCTGGTTGTGCCCAGGGGACCTAATGTGATGGTGGGGATCGAACTGGGTCGGGTGTGTGTAAAGCAAGCATCCCACTCTCTGTACTCTCCCCCCAGCCCCATGTCTTACTTTAAATATGTATTCTGAGTCTGGTCCAATATCATGCAGGATGCTAGTCTAAATTAAAAAGCAAGACTGAACTTCATTCGAAAGTGAAAGAGAGTTCCTTGAGCTATTTTTAAGAACACAAAACTGGAGAGTAAATACTCTATTGTTAACAGATGTTTGTTAACACTTGTTTTGGGTGACACAAAAGGTAAGAAGTTAGTATTAGATGCAAGAATAGGCAGTTTTAGCAATCACTGTCTATGCTGATAGTGCCGTCCTGCACAATGAGAAAAGCGTGGATGTATCCTGTTGGACAGGACACGGTGGCTAAGGGCTTGTATTCACAAACCAGGCTGTTAGAGTTCATATCCCTGCCCAGTGTGGCCTCAGGCAATTTGCACGACTTTGTGTGCCTCACTTTCCCCATAGGAAACAATGAAGACAACGAAATACTACTTAAAGGGCTGATTCAAGGACTCAGTGTATTATTAGGTCCCCCTAATAATACAGGGGCCTCTAGGAGGACAGTACTGGACTTCTGCCCTGGCTGAACGAACACGAGGACATTCAGGCCCACCACGAAGGCTGGAGAACTAGGAACTTGGAGAGGATGGAGCTTAAGCGTGAGAGTGGGGATGGGAGTAAGGAACCTTCCCTCCCGGCCAAGACACCCGTCTGGTTGGGAAGTGAGGGCTGGGGAGCCCAGCCCCAAGTCCGATCTTTGCTTCCCTGTGTCCTCAGATTAGAACCGCGGCTCTCGGCTCAGAAGCCACTGCTCTCCCCGCGCAAGGTGCCGCAGCACCCGGGCCACCTGCAGGCATCTGCATCCAGCTTGACATTCTGGCTTCCCAGGAGGCCTGGGGCCGCAAAAATGAGACCAGCTCTACAGCGTTCCTCGTTCCTGCACTAATATTCCCAGTGCTGAGGGGCTGGGAATGAGCGGAATCGGCCCAGGATCAAGGGCTGGAATACCAGACCGCGCCTATGCCCCAGCCACAGAAGTACAGGCGAGCGCAGGCACGGACAACAGGTGGGCGGAGCTCGTCTTCCAGGGTTCACCCATTAAAGCTCCGCCCCTTCGGCGCGTTCACGGCTTTGCCGTAAAGGAGATCTCTCCCTTGCCCCCCTCCCCCACCCCCCTGCTTCGCTCCAGCAGAACAGCCGGCTCCCTTCTTTACGTCAGGCCGTAGTCCATATCGCCAACATGGCGGCCCCCATGTAGCCGGCTGCCGTGGTTTCTACCCGAGGAAGCGGGGGGCAGTGCTGAGCTGGGACTGTTGTCCATCTAGCCCGAGCGGACTGAACACTGCAGTTAAAGGTCATTTCTGGTCACGGCTCCCGGGAACCTCACTCTCGTTGAGATTCAGGAGTCATCGCTCCGTTTTAGTGCCTTGCAAGTTCTTCCTCCGTCCCTGGGTTGTTCCCCGCGGCCACCTCTGGATAGCTCAGGTCCCCTCACACTGCCAGAGTCAAACCATGAGCCTTCGGCAGCTGCTGAAGCGCTGGCCCCGCGATGCCGGAGGAGCCTCGGGTTCCTTGCATCGCGTACGGTGGTCCCCGTCCCTCGACACAGTCTTCTCGTTGGGGTCCTGGCGTGGCCAGTCCTCCAGGTCCCCTACCCACTGGAACCAAGTGGTGTCAGAGGCGGAGAAGATCGTGGGCTATCCCACGTCCTTCATGAGCCTGCGTTGCCTGCTGAGCGACGAGCTCAGCAACATCGCTATGCAGGTGCGGAAGCTGGTGGGAACTCGGCATCCTCTGCTTACCACAGCCAGGTGAGCTCTCCCCGCGCCTCACCCCGCCACACTCGCACCCCCGTCGAGTCTCTTTTCGTACCACGCACCCTTCGGGTGTCACCCAGATTGGCCCCTGACTGAGCTCTTTTACTCCCTCCGACACAATCTCTGCTTTCTCTTGACAGCCACTTTGACATTTCCTCTTCATTTGCCCGGCAGAACGGAACCGTATTATTTCTTGAGAAACAGTTGTACGTTTTTTGCGCTTTTGCTTCTTAACTTTTTGAGGGTGAAGGTGTCGTCGTGATTTGTGGGCCGAGTAGGGATGTGAAATTTTACTAAGCGTCTTTCTGGAAATGGTGTTTTAAAAGCAGGAGAATCATTTTTCGGTTCTACGCTATTCAAGAAATCTCGTTTCAGAAAGGACGTGACAGAGGAGAGAGGCTGAAGGTAGTCAGTCAGTCGAAGCAGTCAGCAGTCATTGTCCTCTTGGAATTTTCTGTCACTTTTCTTGGATTATTAGTATTTGAAGGACCACAACTTTTGTTTCCACTTAAAAAAAAAAGCCTTCATTTTAATATTTGCAAATAATTTCAAGTTTCCCAACAAGAATAAAAATACAAAAAACCCTTATGCCCCTACAGATTACCTACTATATGCATATGTGTACACATAAGCATGTGCTTGCATGTATGTATGCATATATACTATACATATGTATAACATGTTTGTTTAAAATATACACACCTTTTTTCTTGACTCAGTCGAGAACACGTGTTAGTTTAAAAATGTACACACATCTTTTTTCTCTTGACTCATTTGAGAGTAGATTTGCATACATTATACACTTCTACCCTTAAATACATGTTATTTCTAAGAATAGGCCTAGTCTTTACATAACTGCTTTTCAGTATTCAACTTAGGCACCTATAATAATGATACAATAGTTTTATTTAGTGTACCATAAGTATTCCAATTATGTTCACTGACTGATAGTGTCCTTGGTAGGGTTCTTTCTTCTCTAATGCTAGGGTCAAAATATTGCCTTTAGTTTCATGTGTCTTTAATTATCAGTATGAATAATTTCCATACATAGTTGCTTTTTTAACATAAGATGTGGCAATTGCCATGTACAGGCATGGTACTGCAAGTGGGCAGGCAGCTGGCATTTAGTGGGCAAAGGCCAGGGATGCTGTTCAGCACCCAGCAATGCCCAGGACTGTCCCCTGGAGTCAAAAATTGTGTGCCTCAAAATGGCAGTTGTATCAAGGTGAAGAAACCCCTAGACCAAAAAGAGATTTTATAAAGAAGAAAATTAAGCTTTTTATTTTGAGGTAAAGATTTACATGCAGTTGAAGGAATTAATACATACATCTAGTATCCTTTACACAATTTCTCCTGGTGGCAATCTCTTGTATAACTCTAGTACAATATCACTGGCATCGATGTAGTCAAGATTTGGAACAATTCTGTTACGAGGATCCTCCAAGTTGCTTCTTTATAGCTGCGTATACTTTCCTTGCCCACATCCTTTCACCATGAGACTGGTGAGTGGGTAGAAGAGACAGTGCAGTGGGTGAAGTGCTTGCCTTGCATGCAGTTGACCCAGGTTTGAACTCTAGCACCAGATATGGTCCTCCAAGCCCCACCAGAGTGATCCCTGTGCACAGAGCCAGGGTGAACCCTGAGCACAGCCAGGTTTGGCACAAAAACACATTTTTCTGAGACATCATTTCTTTACTGTAAAAGTTACCAAGGGGCTGGTGTGATAGCAGAGCGGTAGGGCATTTGCCTGGCACGCGGCTGACCAGGGTTTGATTCCTCTGCCCCTCTCAGGGAGCCTGGCAAGCTACCGAGAGTATCTCACCTGAACAGCAGGGCCTGGCAAGCTACTCGTGACATATTTGATATGTCAAAAACAGTAACAAGTCTCACAATGGAGACATTACTGGTGCCCGCTCGAGCAAATTGATGAGCAATGGGATGACAGTGACAGTGAAAAGTTACCAAATGTCAATGATAAAGAGAGTTTATTTCTTGTCCTCACTCCCAGTTTTCAAGGATATCATGTCTGAAATGGATAAGACTTGCCCTATAGCTGGAATGTTAGATTCCAGAAGTTAGAGATCCTAGATGATACATACTTAAAACGTACACATGCACATAAACAAGTTTATTTTATAATGCTAGGAATTGAACCCAGAGCCTCACATATGCAAAGCTAGGTTCTGCTGCTGAGCTACATCTCCAGCCCACTCATGTTTTATTTTTTATTTAAAAAAATTATTATTATTATTATTTATTTTTAGCTTTTTGGGTCACATCTGGTGATGCACAGGGGTTACTCCTGGCTCATACACTCAGGAATTACACCTGACAGTGCTCGGAGGATGCTGGTAATCGAACCTGGATCGGCTGCATGCAAGGCAAACGCCCTACCTGATATGCTATCGCTCCAACCCCCCACTCATGTTTTAAAGTGTAGTAAGAAACCTAATGAGCTTACCCCTCACTTAAAAACCTATTGAATCTTCTTGTGTATTCCCTCATACCTTCATTATACTGGATGTTTTTTTTCTTTTTTTTTTATTTTATTAGTGAATCACCATGAGGGTACAGTTACAGCTTTACACATTTTCATGTTTGTGTTTCCATCATACATTGTTTGAGAACCCATCCCTCCACCAGTGCCCATTCTCCACTTCCAATGAACCTGCTATCCTTCCCACCCCCCAATTCCATCCCCCACCCTAATCAGAAGATATTCTTATATTATTAATTTCAATGATGAATAGAGATTTTTTTTATGAACAAAACAGATTGTTACGACTCATACATAAAACTGCTTTTCAAGAAAGGAATGAGTTTTCGTATGGTTTGTTATCTCACTAAGAAGTTTTAAATATGTGTCCCCAAACTTGATATCAAGCTTCTGGTGTTCTTTCTCCCTACCAATTTTAACAATCCTGTACCTGTCTAACTTGTGACACAAAAACTTAAACTACTACACTTAGTTATAGCATAAGTATTGATCTTAGAGAAACAAAATAGAATACTGTTAACGAGAACATTAGCTAAACAAAGAAAAAAGTTATCCAGAGATTGGCTGTAATCCTACCCAAAAGAATTTTGTTTTTTGCTTGAGGAGATAAGAAATCTAAGGTAGGGGCTCCCAATATGACTATAAATCACAAATGATAAGAACTTATTAAAATACAAACTCCTATATCTTAGGTCAGACATGTCAGAATTTTCAGAAGAGATATCTAATTGCCCGACGAATCATACTGATAGACCTGTAAGAGATTACAGGTTCAAGAACAGAACAATTTATAGAAATGTAAAATTATAAATTTACTAAAAATCTGAGGACTGGAGCGATAGCACAGCAGGTAGGGCATTTGCCTTGCATGTGGCCGACCCGGGTTCGATTCCTCCATAAGCAAGCTACCGAGAGTATCCCACCTGCACGGCAAAGCCTTGCAAGCTACCCGTGGCATATTCGATATGCCAAAAACAGTAACAAAAAGTCGACTGTGATGTTTCTTAATTTTTGCTGGTCATATAATGTGGTCTCAGTGTGTGTGTATGCACAGTGGTAATGTTTACACTAGGGATTGTAGTACACTATTGCACGGTTTATAATGTGGTCTCTGTAATCATGCTTTGAAATAAAAAGGGCAGGAATAGAGTCATAATTTCTGGATTTTTAATCACAGTAGCTTTGGTTTATAAGACAGTAGATGTTTTAGGGTTGCAGTTACATTTCTCTTAATTTTTTTTTCTTACCACACCATGCCCAGTATCAAAATGCTGATATCCCTCCACCACAGCCCATTGGGACCTCCCTTCCCAACCTGTTAGTAACCTTAGTTTTGAGGTTGAGGTCTAAGGGTATATTTTCATTTGACTTTGCTTCTGTATGTACCACATGGGATCATCTGATATTTGTCTTTTTTCCTTCTGACTTATTTCATTTAGCATTACTCCATCCAGTTCCATACATGTTAGAAAGCTCTTCTTGATGTATATATACTGAGGATTGCAATTCACTTAGTTTCCAGAGCATCACATGGGGTCTTGGAGATCTTTTCATAGGAGATGAGAACCTGTAAGACACATGGCTCTGAAACTGGAGTCAGAGAAATATAGTTTAGGAGGCATGGTGCTTGCTTTGCATGTTACCCACCCCTGCTTGCACTTCCAGGAGTGATTCTTGAGCACAGAGCCAGAGTAAACTCTGAGCATGACCAGATGTGAACAAAACCAAACAAAAAACAAGTTACTAATGACTCTGAAAGTGATTGTAGCCTATATTGCCAACATTGTTCCATACTATAGTGAGAGAATTGGACAAGAATTCTTTCTTCTCCAATTCCTCCTCTCCTTCTCCTCCTCTCTCCTCCTCCTCCTCCTCCTCCTAAATGTATTTGTATTTGCAAATACCTCACAGAAGAAAGTAAATGATGTGTCTAATAAGTACTAGATATGTATTTAGCAATTACAGTTAAGAGATACTAAAGTGGCCTGGAATAGTAGACAAACTTTTATGAGGAAATTGAAATATTGTTTAGGGATGACTGCATAGAAATTATGTGGATAATATTTTAGGGTGGTAGTATTACATATATATGTGTGTGTATATATATGTATTTCTTTTATAATTCCTTTTTCTGATCTTCCCCATGTTGTCCTACCTCTGCTGGGTATAGCAAGGACCTGCACAGCAAGAATAAGCAGTTTATTGAGCTAAAATAAGCAGCACGAATGGAGCTAGAAGGACTGAAAACATGCTGTGGAGAGTGGGCGAGTGGGAGGAGAAACATCTTATATATAGTTTACTGGTCAAGATGGGATTGTATTGGCAGAATGTGCAAAGGTGGATAGAACAGACTCGAGAAGTGAAAAATAGATCACCATCAACTGAATACCCACAGTTGATTTTTTCTTTTTTAACTGTGGGTCACACCTAGTAGTTTGGTGACTTGCAGTGCCAGGGATAATAATCTAAAGCCCTCAATATGCAAAGAATGCGCTCCACCACTTGAGCCACCTCCCTGTTGTTTTCCAATTGGATTTTGGCAAAGGTGCAAAATCAGTTCAGTCAATGGCAAATAATCTTTTCAACAAGTGGTGCTGGAAGGTTTGGCAAAAAAAAATCATAGGCAGGAAAATGAACCTTACCCTAATCCTCACAGCATAGTTAAAACATTTATGTGAAGAGGCTCATTGTGAAATTAATATGACACTAATTTTAATGTGAACCACAAAACTATAAAACTTTTAGAAGAAAACATAGGAGATATCCAGGTCTTAGGGCCAGATAAATAACACTTAGACCTGACATCAAAAACTTAATTTATTAAAAACAAAACAGCAGCAGTTGGACTTCATCAATATGAAGGACTTTGTTCTGCAGAGACCTTCTTAATAGATGAAATAATTAGTCACAGACCAGGAAAAAGTATTTGTGAATCACATATATGAAAATGGACTTGAATTCAGAATATATCATGAACTCTATAAACCATAGGGAATGTTTATAGAGTTCAGAATGTTTATAGAGTTGAATTCAGAATATATCACGATATATTCAGTTCGTGATATATTCAGAATTTATATATATTATATTTATATTCAGATTATATTCTGAATATAAATTATACATATAATTTATATTCTGATTTATATTTATAAATCAACTCCATAAATCAATATAAATCAAATAGAAACTCAATAGTAAAAAATAATATTAATAGAAAAGGCACAAAAAATAAAAGACTATCCATGTGAGATAATCCTATGAAAAGATATTTGACCTACATTAATAATTAGAAAAATGGAAGTTATGATCATAGCAAGATACTTTTATTTGTCTGTTAGAAGAGCTAAAATTAAAAAAATACTGGCACCATGGAGCCCTATGAAGGTGCTGTTTTACATCCATGCTAATGAGAACATGATAATTATACAGCCACTCTGGAAACAACTTTCAGTTTCTTACAAAGTCAAACTTATACAATACAACCCAACAACCATATTCCTGAGATATAAGAAATACACCTGAATTTATATGACAGCTTTATTTGTAATAACCAAAGTCTGGAAAGAATCCAGATGTCATGGTGGATGGTTGAAAAATGTCTGCTACATCTGTAAAATGAAATGCTACTCAGCAATGAAATGATATATTCACTTGATTAATCTCAAAAGAATAGTACTGAGTGAAAAAAAGATAATTTTATTCCTCAAATAAATTAAAAAAATAAATTGTCATACCATTCAGCATTTCCACTTCTGAATAAATATATCCAAAAGAATTGCAAGCAGGGTTCCAAAGAGAGACACTTGTTTATCCCTGTTCATAGCAGTATTATCATATCTCACCACACAATCATTGTTACCACATAATCACCGCACCCTGTTTTTTTCAGTAGTGCCAGCACAATTTTTTTTTTTAAAAAGCTTCACAAATGGTTATATTCCACCTTTTTGCCCAAAAAAAGCCTTAAAATTGGTGATAATTATACAGTGAAATGGGGATTCTTTTTCTTTGGGTCACACCCAGAGATGCACAGGGGTTACTTCTGGCTCATGCACTCAGGAATCACTCTTGAGCACAGGGGACCATATGGGATGCTGGGAATCGAACCTGGGTTGGCCGCAAGCAAAGCAAATGCCGTACCCGCTGTGCTATCGCTCCAGCCCCAAAATGTGGTATTTGCAATAGCCAAGAGACGAAAGCAATCCAGACGTCCATAGCAGATCAATGGATAAACAAATGTGTTATATATATCTGTATATATTTATAACACATTGTATATATACATATATAACACATTATTTATAATGGAATATTATTTAGAATTAAAAAATATCTGACATGTTACAACATAGAAGAACCTTGAGGATATTCTAAAAGAAATAAACCAATCACAAAGTGATGAATACTGTATGATTATATGATTTCTCAAGGACTCTAAAATAGATTCAGAGCACCAAGAAGTAAAATAGTGATTGACAGAATGGAAGGAGGGAAGATGGGGAACTGTTGTTTAAAAGTAAGAAAATTTCTGGAGTTTGGCTGCTTGATGGTTTGACTATACATAACACCACTGAATCTACAATTTGTCTGGATGGCAATTTTTGCATATATCTTACCATAATTATTGAAAAAATCTATTTCAAGTGTATGTTTTCATTTGCACAATGTGTTTCCATTTACACAGTGTTCTATGTTCTACAGAGTTGTACAAGGTAGATAACGTAGCCGAGTCAAGGACTGTGTAAAACACTGAGAGAGGGGCTGGAGTGATAGCACAGCGGGTAGCGCATTTGCCTTGCACGCGGCCGACCCGGGTTCGATTCCCAGCATCCCATATGGTCCCCTGAGCAACGCCAGGAGTAATTCCTGAGTGCAGAGCCAGGAGTAATCCCTGTTCATCGCCAGGTGTGACACAAAAAGCAAAAAAAAAAAAAAAAAAAAAAAAACAAACAAACACTGAGAGAAGTATAAATGCAGAGGTATTTTGTGTGTGGAATAATGTGGTATCTTCATTGTATTGGTTCCATTTATCTATGCGTCAGAAAAAGTTGCAAAGGCTAACATATACATACCCATAGCTTAATGTAGGTTAACATTGGTGAAAATGAATAAGATCTATAATTTTGTCACTAACTGTTTCAAAATTAATAATTTGGTTTTGATATTGGAATATAGCTATATAAGATGTCACCACTGAGAGAAAGCTCAGTGATGAGTAAGATTCAGTACTTTTATTTTTTGGTCTGCTTTCTGCGAGTCTACAATTATTTCAATCCTTTGAAAAGTTGAAAAAGATTACTGAAAGGGCTGGGGAGGTAGCTCAATGGGCTGCAGGGTTTATGTAAGAGGCCTGGGTTCTGTCCTCCCATGCACTGGTGAGTAGAGCTCAGAAATAATCACAAAAATTAGAGACAGAAGCGAATGAGAATGAAAAAACAGTAGATCTGGGAGACAGGAGACTTGAGTGTTCTACTTTTATCTCTGTCTGCTGTTGACAGTGTGCCCCTAAGCAAGTTATTCCATCTCTCTGGGCTTTAGTTTCCCAAGCAAGAAATTCAACTAAATGATTTCCATAAATGTTGCCAATTCTAGACCAGTCTAGAAATTAACATGGTAACTGAATGTGGCAGCTATGGGGACCTTTGTCTCTTTTGAAGTGGGGAGTAAGTAAGCAGATTGAGTGCAGTGTGGATATTCAAACCTAGACCTTTCCCACTGTTTAAAAATCCCCACATCTCAAATTAGTGTTCTTCAGCCTCATAAATCTGACTTGGACTGATGAAAGAGATTTATAGGTTTTTACCTCAACATGAATATTCATATATTTTGCTGGAAAAAATATTAATGTATTTGATTTTGGAGTGTTGACCCAGATCCTGCAAAATTGCTTGGCAAAAGGCACCTTCCTGAATTTTTTTAAATTGTGTTTTGTAAGATACTTGATTTCAGGACTTTGAGTGAAGGATTGGTGGACCTGTCTAAGGTGGGCAGTGGTGTAGGATGGAGCCCAGGTATGTGATGTGGTTTAGTGGTCACATCAGTAGTAGATAGAGCATCAGCCCATGCTTCCTGCAAGTTCTCTCTGTGTTTCTGGTTCATTATTGTCTTGATAATTAAATGTAATTATCCACTTATGCAGAAGATAGTTTTAAAATTCAATTATTTGAATTCTAAATAAACATCTTTTTTTTTTAAGTTAAATCGTTTTCAAAAACTAAGTTTTTGGTGCTTTGTTGAGGGTACACCCAGTGGTGCTCAGGAACTAGTCCTTGCTCTTTGCTCAAGGTCAACCCCTGGCAGTGCTCTGGGACCTTATGCAATGCCAGGGGATTTAAACTGTGGCTGGCCATTTCCAAGACAAGTACCTTGACTCTGTACTACAGCTCTGGTCACAAGTTCTTTTAGTTTTATATAAATTCACTACACAAACTATCTAAAGAATCATATGGCAGCACTTAATTCTTTCAAAGATAATGATTTTTTTGCTTTTTTTTTCCCACTTCTCACCTTACCATCGTCATTGTCGTTGTTATCGTCATCATCATCAACATTATCATCATCATCATCATCTGTCATTGTTGCTGTGATGACTGGGCATCCGCTCAGTTGTTTGTTGGGGGTTGCACCTTAGTGGTCCTCAGAGTTATGTACTCTGGGTTGCAGTGCACTGGAAATCATACTCTTTTGTGTGACTCTTCAGTTCACAAATGGCAGTGCCACTGGGATCTCCCTTAGCACGTGGAGCAGTGCCAGGGATACTACTGAGCTAGCCCTGGAACCCCAGATGATGAATTTTGTTTTAAATATATAGAATTGATTCAGTTTTTGTTGTTGCTTAAGCAAAGATGATTTCATTGCTCAGTGTGACTATTTGTTTTCATTGCTTTTCCTTGATGGATTTGGCTCTTAGGATTCATTTTTGTCTATGTATTCTGTTTTGTTTTTTTTTTACTTTTGTCTTGAAAATGTGATTTCTGTTTCAGATTTAGATAGATGGGATTAATTTGGTATGCATGTGCTGGAGACAAATTATGACATTTACTTTCTAAGAGGGTATTGATTCCATGGTAGAGCCGTTTTGTCCCTGACTGAGTTCACTGCAGTTATTTGGCTACCTAAAAAGCCTTATTAGTCTTTTCTGAATGGTAAAATTCTTCAGAGTGCTTTGATTTATTATTAGAAATTTAATTTTAGTCTCTTCCATGTTTATGAAAGACTCTAGATTCAGTTCTGTAATTACTGAAAACCTACAGTACTTATGAAGGACTTTTTCTTGGATGACTAGGAGAAAATTATAAATTTTAATTCATTCCACAAATATTTGAGGTGCCTTGGGCATGGAGTATACAAACAAGAATAAGACCTAGTTGCTGCCCTTCAGGAATTCACAAGAAACAGTATAGTGAACAGGACCCCTGAAATCAGACTATTTGGAGTCATGTCCTGGCTGTACTACCACCAAGCTACCTGATCTCAGGCAATTCACTTAACCTCTCTCTACTCTAGTTTCCTTGTTTATAAAATGGCGGTAATAATAGCATCCATTTCTTAGAACTTTATGAAGGATAAGTGGGTAAACATTGGTGAGCTGCTTAAACTAGTACCTGGCACATAGACATTTCAGATATGAGTAATTATTTCTTATTAGAAATGCATTTTAATGGGGAGAAGTACAAGAGTACCTTATGATAAATGCAATCTTGTGAGCCAACAATGTGTTATAGAGACTGAGGGAGAAAAAAAATTGTAGAGAAAATTGAAGACTTTCAAAAGCGAGGTGACTAAAGAGTTAGACCTTGTTGGCTGAGGAAGAAATGTCCAAATTGGTGGGGGGAGGGGGTGTATTAAGATATAAAAAATTGCCTTGCAAAGGGTAGGGGGCAGAGTAGGTTAGTGTGGGCTGAATGTGATGTGATAAAGCTGAAAGGGCAGGTTTTATTACAGTGGCTTAAGTGACTCATGGCTCAAAGCACTTGCCAGGTAAGTAGCAGGACTAAGTGTTCAACCCATAGGATTTGGAATCCTGGGGGATCAAAGCTCAGAGAAGGATTCAGTGGATTCAAGTGCCCAGGACTGGTAAACTTAACCTACTGTCTGGGGTTCCGGAGTGGGGAAGAATAGGTTGGTAAGTCCTGCTCCCATGGAGGAAGGAGTGAGGAGTAAGCCTCACCTTTCTGCAGTGAACAAATAGGAAACAGGATAAAATAGAAGAAACAGCTCTGTTCTGCTTGGACTATAGGCAAGGTAGGATTTTGATCCCTTCGAGACCAGGACAAATGAGGTCAGACCCCTGGTCACTCTGGCTTACCACTGGGGGCTACTTTCCAATTAGCAGCGCCCAGGGGGGAACTCAGGCAGAGGATTGCAGTAGTGTCGAGTTGAGTCAGATCAGATTGTGGGGAAGCCGAGCTGGCTGGAAGCCATGGGGAAGACTACAGGAGAGGAGCTAGTGTGCCCAGGAAGTCTTCAGAAACCTAAGGGTGTGTTTGAGTCTTGTTGAAAACTAAGCAGCACATCTCTGGGCTGAAACTCCATGAGACCGGGGAGCTATAAACTGTGGGACACTCAGAGTTCTCCCAGAGCTCACTAGCAGGTGGAAAGACCATATTGTACAACTGGACACTCATCCCGGAAAAGTTAGGTCTTAATAATTGGGTGTATCAGCTTTAAAGTACAGCCCACTTCAGAAGTGCTCTAACAAAGCTAAACAGCCAAACCTCAAAAGACTCAAACTCACCAAAAAGTAACTGAACCGCTTGCCATTCATTGCATACTAAGACTCTTTAAAGGAAGAATCTAAAACCCAGACACTCAGCAACAAAATGTCACAATACCAACATTCAATTATAGAATTTCAGTGCATTTTAAGTATAGGAAAAATGACTCATACCCAAGAGAAAAATCAAATCAGTAGAAACAGATCCATAAAAAAGACAGAGAGGATGAAATAAGCAGATACCATTTCTTGAAAACACTCTCATTGAGTTATTTAGTACCTTTGTCAGAAATCAGGTAGACCACATAGGTGAAGATTTGGGTTCATTTTCAAACTATATTCTATGATTTAATATCAAGCTATATTCTATGATAAGCAAGATCCATGTGATCTTGCTTATCATAAACTTATATGTAAGATAAGATGTCTTGACATTATTATAGCATAGGTCTAACAAAGATGTTATTTTCTGTTTTTGTGCACCTATTTAAAATTTTTCCAATCACAGATGAGTTTTCGAGTTAGCCAGTTAATGTTGACAAAACTTAACTGAAAGAGTTAAGATTATAATTAAGATAATGCTAAATGAACATTATCAAAAAGAATGTTATTCTAGATGTTATTTATCAATAGAACATTCAATAGGATTTTTAAGGATATGGTATTATAATAATATTAAATCTTACAACTCATGAGCATGATATATTTAGGTTATCCTTGCTTTTTTTTTATCAGTTTCTTAGAGATATTAGTAGATTTTGTATATACATTGTTAAATTTTATGACATTCTTATACTATTGTAAATGGTATTATTTTGTAAATCCATTTTTCAACTGTTTATTGATAATAGTCATGAATATAGTTGATTTCTATAATTTGAATTCTTAGGATTTTCTAGCTGGTTATCATATTACAGTAATTATATACTATATATGATATTGAATAAATGCTATTTGGTAATAAAAGTTTGGGGTTTCTTCTGTAATCTGATATGCCTTTAATTTTTTTAAATTTATTTATTTTTAATTAGTGAATCACCATGAGGGTACAGTTACAGATTTATACATTTTTGTGCTCATGTTTCCCCCATACAAAGTTTGAGACCCCATCCCTTCACCAGTGCCCATTCTCCACCACTGGTATACCCAACATCCCTCCTACCCTCCTCAATCCCATCTCCCCCCACCCCACACTGCCACTGTGGCAGGGCATTTCCATTTGTTCTCTCTGTCTCATTAGGTGTTGTGGTTCGCAATAGAGGTGTTGAGTGGCCACTGTGTTCAGTCTCTAGTCCACATTCAGCCCGCATCACCCTTCCCCCGCATGGTCTCCGACCGCATTATACTTGGTGATCCCTTCTCTGAGTTGCCCTCTCCCCAGAATGTGAGGCCAGCTTCCAAGCCATGGAGTCAACCGCCTGGTACTTATTTCTACTATTCTTCTATTCTTGGGTGTTAGTCTCCTACTCTGTTATTCTATATTCCACAGATGAGTGCAATCTTTCTATGTCTGTCTTTCTCTTTCTGACTCATTTCACTTAGCATGATACTTTCCATGCTGATCCACTTATATGCAAATTTCATGACCTCCTTTTTTCTAACAGCTGCATAGTATTCCATTGTATAGATGTACCAAAGTTTCTTCAACCAGTCATCTGTTCTAGGGCACTCGGGTTTTTTCCAGATTCTGGCTATTGTAAAGTGCTGCAATGAACATATAAGTGCAGATGTCATTTTGACTATACTTTTTAGCTTCTCTGGGATATATTCCCAGCAGTGGTATTGCTGGGTCAAATAGGAGCTCAATATCTAATTTTTTGAGAATCGTCCATATTGTTTTCCAAAGGGGCTGGACCAGTCGGCGTTCCCACCAGCAGTGTAGAAGGGTCCCTTTCTCCCCACATCCTCTCCAACAGTGGTTGCTTTTGTTCTTTTGGATGTGTGCTAGTCTCTGTGGTGTGAGGTGGTATCTCATGGTTGTTTTGATCTGCATCTCTCTGATGATTAGTGATGTAGAGCACTTTTTAATGTGCCTTTTGTATGCCTTTAATTTTTCTTGACTGGGTAGAACTGGTAAAGTTTTGAACAGAAAGGGTGAGAATATCTTCTCAGTTCCCATCTTAGAAGGGAAACCTTCAATGTCTCACCATTAAGAGTAATAGCCAGGGGATGGAGATAATGGGGGTGGGGAAGCTTGTCTGGCATGTGACTTATCCTGGTTGGTTCAAGCATTGCTGGCTGCAGCCCAGGAACTGCCACTCTTCCCACCCCACAAAACACCATTGGAGTGGCCTGCATAATCCACAGCACTGCAAGACCTGAGCAGCACTGCCCCGGGGCCTCCTGAGCACTGCTTGGGTGATGCTGCTTCTAAAGCCCCGCCCCCACCCCAATAATACTAGCTATGCTTTCTGTGCTTTTTTTTTTTTTTATGGATTATAGCTGCCAGGTTCTAAAAACAATGCCTATTGCTCTATCTTTGGTTCATTTTCTTGCAGGATCAGATCTGCTATTAAGCTAATCCAATTTTTTTTATTTATTAAAGTTTTAGTTATAGAAATGACATCTAATTTTTTTTTCCAAACTATTTTCATGACAGGCAAATAGTACTACAGTAGTTTGCATAGTAATGGATCCTGGTCGAATTCTCAGCACCATGTAGTTCCTCAAACACTACTAGGTGTGCCCTTCCCACCCACCTCTAACCTCCTTTCTTCCCCCTTATTTATGTTTTCCTTTAAATACTTGAAGATTTACTATGATTGATATTGTAATGGTCAGTAACCATGAGAGAATCAATCATACTTTACTGTTTGCCAGTAAAGAAACTGACCTATAGGGGCTGGAGCAATAGCACAGCGGGTAGGGCGTTTGCCTTGCACGTGGCCGACCCGGGTTCGATTCCCAGCTTCCCATATGGTCCCCTGAGCACCTCCAGGGGTGGTTCCTGAGTGCAGAGCCAGGAGTAATCCCTGTGCATCGCCAGGTGTGACCCAAAAAGCAAAAAAAAAAAAAAAAAAAAGAAAGAAACTGACCTATATTAGGGTAAGATGAAAAAAATCAAATAGATATCTTTTTGTAAGAATTTGCATCTCAAAGAGCCATAAAAGGATGAAAAATAGCCATAGCCAACTTCTTTTCATTTTTGAAACACCTTGATTTGTAGTACAGAGCCATAACTTCCTGACTGCAGCGCTCTATAGTAGATCCCTGCTATCTATCCCATTCCATAGATCCACTATGCCCAAGGCCTAGTTTTTAACTTCTTTGTTTGCTTTTGGGCCACACCCAGAGGTGTTCAGGGCTTACTCCCGGTGCTGTGCTCAGAGGTTACTCCTGGTGGTACTTGGGGAACTATGCCCAGTGCCAGGGATCAAATTCAAGTTAGCTGTGTACAAAGTACCTTATTTGCTATACCATCTCTTTAGCCCCTTCTTTTAATTTTCTTGAGATTCAGTCTCTTCCCCCAGCCTTCCCCTCCCATTCTTTTTCTCCCTTCTCATAGTTGTTGTACAATCCAGGGTTCTACACACACTTGGTTGTGGCAATCACAGTCCACTTGCACAACAGGTCATCAGTACTTGCACAACCAGCCTTCGCATTCTCTGAGGTTTGTGCTTCTTTAACTGTGCTTGCACACATGCTCATCTGGGTGCACTCTCTTAGTGGACGCTCACTACTTAAGGCTGTGGTGCTCATCAGAGGTCATGCTTCTTGGCCATGGTGATGATGCATCTTTATAGTTGCAGTCCTTGCCAGGGGTTGCGCCCCATTTTTGTAGCGTGGCTGGAAATTGTCTGTGGCCCATGGGGTCATAGACGCCAGAACTGCTAGGCTCAAACAGCAGAGTGGCCAGGACCATGCGTGGTGCATGTGGGGTGCTGGGGTTTTGAATTCATGATCGTATGTATGAGTTCAAATGGAAGGAACTCTAAGATGCCATTGTGCTATTCCTGAAGGCCTGGGTTTTTTATATTCTTTAATCTGTTGGGTAGATGTTAAATTTGCCCACCATTTTACCTGTAGGAAGAGGAAAGAGCAAGACAGGGGAATGGAATATCAATAACTCTTGACACACTGGTGCAGAGACTACTGGTTGCCTTTCATATTATTTTGATACCTCGGAAAAGAGGTGTGGCTCTGTGACTAATTTCTGACCAAAAATATACTGGTAGGTAGAAGTATGTGGGATTTCTGGGAAGTCTCCTACAGGAAGGAGCCTTGTCTTGCGTTTCTCTTCTTTCTCCTTGCTCCTGTGAATACTGATGTGGTGTCTGTAGACTAAAGCCATTTCTGAGCACAAGGATAAGCGTCACATCATACACAGGTAGATTGGAGAGTGAGAAGGAATATATTTATGTAGAATTCTTACACGGACTGGAACAATAGCACAATGGGTAGGGCATTTGCCTTTTATGTGGCCAACCCAGGTTCGATTCCTTCGCCCCTCTCTGAGAGCCCGGCAAGCTACCAAGAGTATGCCTGCACCATAGAGCTTGGCAAGCTACCCATGGCATATTTGATATGCCAAAAATAGTAACAACAAGTCTCACAATGGAGATGTTACTGGTGCCCGCTCGAGCAAATTGATGAACAACGGGATGACAGTGCCAGTGCCAGAATTCTTACACAATTCCACATTTCCCATGTTCTTTTTTTTTTTTTTTTTTTTTTTTATGAATCACCATGTGGAAAGTTACAAAGCTTTCAGGCTTAAGTCTCAGTTATACAATGCTCAAACACCCATCCCTTCACCAGTGTACATATTCCACAACCAGGAACCCCAGTATACTCCCCCTCAACCCCACCCCCCACTCCCCGCCTGTATAGCTGATAAATTTCACTTTACTTTTCTCTTTACTTTGATCACATTCAATATTTCAACAAAAACTCTTTATTATTGTTTGGAGTTCCCTCCCCCCACTCCCCAAAGTCAGACCTGTTGAAAAGGAAGCATTTGATAATTTGTTTTCCATTGCTGACAATAAAGAGATATGAGGTTTTGTATTTCTGTATTTTAGTAACTAAGTCCAGGGAAATTTCTCCCAGAAATTGCATCACTGCAAGCTCGTACCTCCCTTTTGTGGTCGTCATAAGATGGCGGCCGGTGCTCATTTCACATTCTAGAGACATTTCTGCAAGAAGCTGCTGGTGCCCAAAGTAGTTTAGCTGGCCTCTGGGGCCATGGTTGTGCAGCAGCGGAGAGGCTGCACATGTGCGGCCACCGGGGTTACATCTCGATGGAGGGCCTCCCATATTCTTTTGTATGGGAAAGAAACGTGCATCTTAGTTGCTTCAACAGTTGTTTTGAGTTTTATGTCATAATCACTAAGCCCTGATCCTAGATAATGTACACACTGAGTAAGGCTTTTGGATAGCTGTTTAGGGTCCTTTGCTTAGTGGTAGATTCACAACTTCATCCTCTTAGGGTTAAGCTATGTCTTGGCCTACATAGAGCAGAGGTGGTGGGGGTGGATCGATGGGGGACATCCAGCCTGTGGGCTATGTAGGGCCTGTGAAATCATGTGGTCTGGCCCTGATACATGGTGGGATAAACATGAATGTTTTCTTGTCCTCTGCCTGCACCCCATTTACCTGTATGGTATGGCCCAGGATGATGTTAAATAAATATCCAAATGTTCCTTGGCAGAAAAAAGATTCCCCAATGCTACTGCATTAAATTTCAGTTATGTTTTGTAATAAATTGTTGTGGAAACACTCCGAGCATTTCTTGCATGCCTTCCATACTTATTTTTTCCGTTTAGACCACACTTGGTGGTGCTCAAAGCTTACTCTTGACTCTGTACTCATGGATCACTCCTTGCAGAGCTCTAGAGACCATATAGGGTGCCAGGGATCAAACCTGGGTCAGTCACCTTCAAGAAGAGCACCTACCACTGTACTATTGCTCCAGCCCCTTCATACTTACTTTGACTCTTATATAGCCCTTGATGTCTGACAGGTCACTCTACCTGAGCCTCTTGCTTGTCCTTTCTTGCATGGTAAACTAGGTAGCAGTCTCAGCATCCAGTTCAGTGGCCATTGTGATTTCTCTTGGAATAAGCATTCTTTTTTTGGGGGGGTCACACCCGGCAATGCACAGGGGTTACTCCTGGCTTTGCATTCAGGAATTACTCCTGGCGGTGCTTAGGGGACCATATGGGATGCTGGGAATCAAACCTGGGTTGGCCGTGTGCAAGGCAAACGCCCTACCCGCTGTGCTATTGCTCCAGCCCCCAGCATTCTTTCTTTGGGTACAAAAATGTTTAGTGGCTCTTAGTCCTGAAGAAAGAATGCAAATTTTGAGTCATCAATAGTTGTCTTTGTCAAAAGTGTCACATATCTATTTCATTCAACTGAAAGAAATCTGGTTTGGCTCATATGAGCTGCATTTTATAGCACTGGCTGAGCCTCTAAAGCTGTTAGGTCCCAGCTATAGCCTTATCCTTGTTATCATAGGCTACTCCCCACTCTGTGCTCCTTTTCTGCTTCTGGAAGATGGGAGGAATATATGTTTTGCCATTAGGCTGCTGACTGACTTTTCTGGGGAGTGATTTCATTCAGAAGAGGCACTGTCAAGTAGGTTAACATGCTAACACACAAGATATGTTTTGGTCATGGCATGACAGGGAGATCACAGCTGAACACAGAATGAACTCCGCTTCTGTTGAGAACTAATTGTTAACTTCTCCATGATCAGAAGTTTTGCAGGGCAATTATTCTGAAGGAGAGGATCACATGGGGAGCTGAGCAGTGACAGCCGTGAGCTAGGCTTGGAGGAGGACAGCCCTGTGGAGGAACACTTTTACTGCCACTATTGCCACCCTCAGTTCTACTCTGTTGAGTGCTGAGTTGGCTAAACAAGAAGACTGACTCATTCTATCACTAGAAGTTGCCCTATGCATCTGCCTGTTAAGAGCCTCTTTGCAGAAGAGGTAGTTTTCTTGAAAAATCGCTCAGAATATGTATTTTCAGGAGCCACTTCCATTTCCAAGGATTTTCCCAAATATTCCTCCCCAATCATTCATCATCCAAATGTATTTGTTTTTGTCTTCATCATTCAGCTGGTCTGTTAGACCTGTCAGAAATTGGCATGTAGGTCCTGACCTCAGATTATATGGTATTTCCTGGCAAAGTGAATAGTGAAATGGACAACTGTAGACTGTCTTCCAGGGAGGATAAATCTCTCGTTATTCTCAAGATCACCTCTGATTGGAGTTGTCTTGTAACTAATGTACACTGGTCCTACCATAGTTAGGCCTTTCTATAACCAGAAGGAATTCCCTTCTCAATACTTAGCTCTCTGGTCATAAGGTACTTCTCATGAAGGTATGGGTACAGTTGGAGGGAGAGATGGCACAGGGCAACATTCCAGGGGGAGTGTAAGTGATCAAATATATAGCTTAATTGTGCTTTCAGAGCCCTTTGGACCTACACCTGCTTTTCTTGATGGTGGTCCATCAGAATTTAGAATGGAAGATATTCCCTGACAGCTAATGATGAGCTGCTGGGTTGCATGGTCATGGTTGTTCTGTTCAGTCTATCATATTCCAGAAACAAGCCAGATATTTTTTTAGGAGGAAAGAGTTGTTTCGGTTGGCTTGATAAAAGGCCTCTGGCCTCATTCTGGAATATCGAGGGTATGTGCTATATTCACAGGTTTATGCAGTGTCATTGAGGTGAGGCATCTTTTGTCTTATCTGTACAGTGACAAGGGATACCCACGCAGAATCTGCTACCCTTCATCGTGGAAGAATATCTCACTTTCCTTTGGGAATTTAGAATTTTTCCTCTTGAAATTCAGTGATTTCTGTTAGGAAGGAAGTGTGATCAGCTTTTACTTTGCACTTCTTACTTTAGTATTCCTTTTTTCTAAACCAGGGAATAATTGTGGGGATTCTGTCAATTTAGGGACCTATATGGAAACTAGGATAGGAAGTAACGTCTCTGATGAAGAGTATTTTCAAAAGAGGTTGTATTAGGACTTTACCCCTTCTCCAGCATGCTCCATCCATCCAGTTTAGGCTATGCCAATCTTCTACAATTCTAAAAGATTAAATAGTCATTAAGTAGTCAGAAGTAGTCATCCTCTATAGGATTGGGTATTTCCCTTTCATCAGCTAATGATATTCAGAGTAAAGAGTTGGAATCCATTTGAGATTTAAAAAAATAATCGGGGGGTGGTGGTGATGGGAGGGAAACTGGGGACACTGGTCCTGGGAAACGTACACTGGTGGAGGTTTTGGAACTCTGTATGACTGAAACCTAATCATGAACAGCTTTGTAAGGGTTTATCTCACAGTGATTCAATTAAAAAAAATCTTTAAAAAAAAATTCCCAAGGGTGGCCTCCTCTTTGATTCAGGTCTTGGAGTTGAGTAAGAGACCATAATTCTCCACTGATGGTCGCAGATTCACTGGACCTGGATTTGTTTTTTTTGTTTTTTGGCTGCTTAACACATTGAATCCCGCTCCTACCACGGGTATGTATCAGTGCCAGTGGCTCACACTTGGATGTGACTTAATTAACACAAATTGCAGTGCAGACATCAGTATGTTAAATCAAAACAGATCTTAGTGGGGTGCCTTGCCTATTGATTTGAGTTCTTGGGCCTGACTGATTAAATCTTGACAGGGATTTCTGCCTGTGCCAGGATGCTGAGATGACCGCTTACCCCCTTGTTGCCTCTAAGGAACGCCATACCCACTCTGCTCAAGGCAGTCCCCTGATACTCTTAGGCCAGCCCCTCCTGGCCTTTCTGAATTTAGGGAGGCCCTTTTAGCTATAGTCCCTCCCACCAAAAATCCTCACCCCTAAGAATCTAGAGCCACTGAAGTAATTAGTGATGATTGTGGGTTGCCCTGCAACAGTTTAATTTTTTTTCTGTCCAGAGTGAAAGGAGATCCTTCTGCCCCTAGTTGAGAGATAGAACAGCATGTTACAAGAATACAAATGTAATAGAGTTTGGCTAGGGAGAAGTGGTGAGAAAATAACCTCTTTACCAAAACCTTCCTTTCTTTCCGAGAACCTACCGAGAGAACCACTTTTATATTGGGACTTTTAATTTTGTTTCATTCATGTACCAGCATCTGTTCTAGTAGTTTAATGCCAACTTGAGTAAGTTTTGTATTCTTATTTATTTTCGTCTTAAAGAACTATACAATCTCTTGTTTATGTTTTTTATGTATGTATCACCTGTATAACTTGTCGTCCCATTGCTCATTGATTTGCTCCAGCAGGCGCCAGTAACATCTCCATTCATCCCCATGTGCTTGCTCCGGGAATATGAAGAGCATCAAACCGTTTTAGCAGCCTCTCCTCCCTAACGCTGCCGTATTGGGGGCTCTTTCAGGGTCACGGGAATAAGGCCCATTATTGTTACTGTTTTGGCATATCAAATACGCTACAGGTAGCTTGCCAGGCTCTGCCATACGGGCAGGATATTCTCGGTAGCTTGCCAGGCTCTCCGAGAGGGACGGAGGCTCCAGGAGATTCTGACAGAGGCTCTAGGAGGTTCTGAAATTTATGTATGTAGAAATGTAAAATGGCATTTTAATAAAAATCATTGAAGGCAATATGGGATGAGCTCTGAAAATGTACTATGTATTACTCAAGGTTGAGGAATACGAACTATTCTGCAGTTTTAATTCTGGGCCCAGTTAATAAGGATAAATTGTAGGTTTTTAAGTATTCTACTACTTAATTCTTTGTTGTTTAGATTCTAATGAATTAAACTTCAGAAACTCACATCTCTCTTACTGCTTATTACTATTCTATTTATTGCCTACTACTTTCATCGATACTGTATTCTGTAATTGTCTCTTTATTCTTCTATAGGATTTATTTTTCTGCATGTGTTTGTGTTAAACAATTGGAGGCCCTTTGGTTGCCAAAAAATATTCATCTGTGCTTGTGGGTTGAAGCATCTAATGAATGTTTCTTCCCCCAAATAGCTACTTTAGCGTATATTTTAAAAATGGGTACTAGATGTTAACCATTCAGATGGTTGTTTCTGATTTAGTACTTATTCAGAGTTCTAGATACAAATCTTTAGAGTGCAGCTGGATTTGCTTTTCTTCCTATGACTCATCAAAGGTTTCTAAAGCCTTTCATTTTTTTCTATTTTCGTGTACTGAAACTTCATTTTAACAAATATATAAAAATAGCTTTAAAAATTACCATTCTCTTGGAATCTCCTTGGAAGGTTATTTTATTTGCTTTAAAGGCTTTTTTTTTTTTTTTTTTTGGTCTTCCTAGCTCTGCTTAAATGCCCCAGGTCCCTTCCATAGTTTTCAACCTACCAGGCCTGAAGCTGTGATGCTGCTCAAGCCATATGGTGCAAGAGATTACCTGGGTTACCCCAGCAGTGCTAGGGCCCACCAGGGCTACGCCAAGACACGCTTTTGGGGGTGGGGCGCCTTGTAGTTTAGTGATCGAACTGGGTTTGGCTCAGTCACCACACCATGCTAGATAGGCACCTTAACCCCTGTGCTATTTTTCCAGCTGTCCAGAGAAGTTGTTTTTAAAAACAGAATTGGTTCATTTCCAGAATTGTGAGGCAGTAATAGATGTACTAAATATTCTGTCATACTTAAAAATATTGGAGAGCTGGAGAGATAGTACAGTGATAGGGCACTTACCTTGCATGCAGTCAAGCTGGGTTCAATCCCTGGCATCCCTGTCCTTCTGGTACTCCGATGATTCTAATGTTGTTCCTCTTGAAATCATCCCCTAGGACTCTGAGTTGCCCTGAGCTATTTTGAGGTCTCAAAATTGTTTGTTTGTTGTTGCCTGTAGGCTTCTTGCAGCTGATCTTCAAGCTCACCGATTCTGTCTTCCACTTCAGTCATTCTATTGTTGAGGGCAGCCACAGAGTTTTTTTTATTTCATCTACCAAATCCTTCATTTCTTTTTGTAGGTTTTTTTATTTCTGCTCTCATTTCTTCCCGTATTTTCTCGGCTGTCTGTTGTACTGTTTCTGTCAGGTCCTCCCTTAAGTTGTCCGTCTTTCCATTGAGTTCATTGAACATCCTGAGGATTTCAACTCTGAATTCTTTATCAGAGAGCTCAAGTTTGCAGGAAACACCTATTGAGGTTTCTGGACTCCTTTCATTGTCCTCTTCTTGCGGTGGGGATTTGCGCTGTTTCTTCATGTTGTTGTAGTGGTATGGAAGAGGGACCTTCAAGATCAGTATCCCTATTCCCTCTTGTTGCAAAAAAGGATTCTGGATGGGCTCGGTCAATGGTGCTTGCCTTTTATTTTCCCCGTCTAGAAAATGGCCTCCCACTCAGATGTTCCTGTAATCCTTATGTGAAGTCTTGTGTTTTATTGTCCTACTGTTTACGGTTAGCTAAAATGTTACTCTTGGACATGGCATAGGTAATGAATGCTGAGATGAAACAACCTATTGATGGGTTTTAGGAGAATATCTGGGGCCGTGTTAGCGGGTGCAGGCCCCCAAAGAGGCCACGCCCACTTTGCATAGCCCACGCCCCTGGCGATTAGGCCACGCCCCTTTCCCCACAATAGCACACACCTGTGCCAGAAGAGACAACGGCTTTGGTGCTTGGGGGCGGCAGTCCGGGGGGAGAGGGACAGCTGGGATGCTCGGGTCCGAGGAGCAGGCTGGGACTCCAATCCCTGGCATCCCATATGGACCCCTGAGCACCAGCAAGAGTAATTCCTGAGTGCAGAGACAGGAGTAACCCCTGAGCATCTCCAGGTGTGGCCCCACAACAAAAACAAACAAAAAGATAACAAAACAAAAACTTATGGTAGTATTTAATTTCTAAACATTGATAATATGCATGAATTTATTATTTGTAGTATAATAACTACAGAGGCTCTGTGATAGGTGCTTTCTTTCTTTTTAAAATTGTTAAATATCACTGTGACAATGGAATTTATATGAAAGATCTGTTTAGTTTGCATCCAGTTCCGGGTTCAAGGTTGCCCAAAACTTTGGGGATCTCCTAAGTTCTGCACACAATTTTTTTTTTTTAAGATGGTGCAAGTTTTTTTTTTTACTTGCCTTAGCAAATAATTAGTGGATTCTAATTCCCAGTCCCACCCCAGACCTCTGGGGAGGATGTCGAGTTGTGGATTGAGTTTAGTTGCCATAGGCCTGTGATTGAATCCAGCATATAATAAAGCCTGGGTGAAAACCCTAGAGAAGAAGGCTCGATGAGCTTCCGGTTTGGAGACCATGTAGAGTTTGGAGAGTAGCAGTGCTGAAGCCCTTCCTCATGCCTGGCCCTGTACAACTCTTCCAAATGGCCATTGCAAATGATATTATCCTTTTACAATATCTTTTGTAATCTAGTGCAGTGGTTTCCAGTGCTTGTGTGAGTGGACCTACACTTATCCATGGATCAGGGTTTGAAAGCTAGTTAGGAAACAGATTCCTGGAGCCAGAGGGATAGTACAGTGGGTAGGGCACTTGCCTTGCACATGGCCGACCCGGGTTCGATTCCTAGCACCTTGTATGCTCCTCTGAGCCCCTCTAGGAGTAATCTTTGAGCACAGAGCCAGGAGTAAACCCTGAGCAGCATGGATGTGTTTCCCCCTGCCCCCCCAAATAAACCTCCCAAATTAAAACAACAACAAAGGGAATGAGTTTCTGTGTTCTGGGAGCTGTGGTAGGAAACTAAGCAAACCTGAGGAGAGGGTCCTGAAACTTTGGATTTATTGAGCCAGTTGATTTGCTTTCACCTGACGCCTGAAGTCCAAGGAACTCTCAGCAGCCTAGCCTATAGCCAGCTGGCCAGAAGAACAGTTTGACAGCCTGAACTTGTGGATGGCCTCTGAATGGCAGGGTGGTCTTGGGAGACAGAGAGCTCTGCCCTGCAGAACCAGGTGTCACACCCCGACAGATAATGCCAGAGCGACACTGACTCTGTTCATTCTCGAATGCCCTCGAATATTAATGTCTGGGAACTGCTGCTTTCTGCTGCTTTAAAGTCACTGCACATGCTGACATTGGATAGGGGTCCCGAACCCTTTTCAGTCACCAAATAAGTGAAATTTGTGTATTTATTTTTGGCATACCACACCTGATGTTGCTCAGGGTTTATTCCTTTTATTCCTGGTGCTCAGGAGGCACCCTTGTTGGTGTTTTGGAGTCAAACCCAGGTCAGATGCCTTATCCCCTGTCTTAATTCTCCTACCCTAAATGAAACTTTTTAAAAATATAAATTTATTTATTGAATCACCGTGAGGACAGTTACAAATCTTTCGGGTTTAAGTCTCGGTCATACAATGATGAAACACCTATCCCTTCACCAGTGCACATTTTGCACCACAAAAAACCCGAGTATGCCCCTCATCCCACTTCCCCCCTACCTGTGTGGCAGATGATTTCCACATTACTGTCTCTCTACTTTGATTACATTCAATATTTCAACAGCAGATCCACCATCTGAAAAGGTAACATTAGACAATTTGTTTTCTATTGCTGTTTATGAATTGTAAAAAACTAAGGCACGCTGACGGGCGTGTGTACTCGCAGGCTCTCCAGGCAGCTCTGTCTCACCACCCACGTTCAGTGCTCTGGAACCGCTGTATATGGGCTGGATTGGGACAGCCATTGGCCAAGGACAGGCAGAGGAAGAACGAGGACCAAGCTGGTTGCTGATTAGTTACCGTTTATTCAATCTTTCATCTTTCCCATCTCCCGCACTCCTCACTTCGTCCTCTCTCTGGATCTGCTGCAGCCTCTCTCTTATCTCTCTCCTCCCCTTTTCCTCTCTCCATTGCCCCCAGGTTACACACTGCCAGGTAGCAAATCATCATAAGAAAGCCCTTCCTGAGGGCCGGGCATTCCAAAGTTCTTCCTGACTCTTAAGGTGTTTTTCTCCTTTCCTTAGTCCAAACACTCATTAACATCTTAATACTAGTTATTTTTGTATGGACATAGCAAGAGATACATTGAGGCTTGCAAGGCAGCTCTCCTGGCAACATCTTGCCAGACTCAACTACAGCACTCAGGCTAGATTAATCATTCCTAACCCTAGCAGGGTCCAAATCTAGTTATCACTGTTTGGATCATGACAACATTTGTCCATGATCAAGCTCTTAACTTATAGTTAAGCATTAGGCACTTTGGCCAGGCCCATCTTCATGCCAGGGTAGCATACAACTCACCGCTTGCCCTGGGTCCGTCCAGTCCCTCGTCGGGACCCTGCTTTGGGGGTGCTAGGAAGTAAGGGCAGCTGAGGCTTAAGTCAAGAGAACAGATGCCCTGGAGGAAAATATCTTTTAGAGTCAAATGACTCCTAGGTTACAAAAGCATAGCATTTGCTAAGTCTTCCTGTGTCCATACAAAAAGGACATTGCTCTGAATAAACTATGCAAAGGACTCAAGGAGAAGAGAAAAACATTTACAAGTCAACAGAACACTAAGAAAGAAGCTACAAATAAACAGGAATAGGAGCACTGTAACAGGAGTAACCCAATAAACCTGAGCTACCTGAGGCTATGTTATCCTACAATGAATAGCTTATGATATTGCACAGCCGCAATTGCGATTTTGCGATTTTGGAATTCTGAAATTTTAATATTTAAATCTGGAGGGATTCCAAATGAAACTTATTTTATCCTCAATAAAAATGCTTGACAGGGTCTTCTTTCTTATCCATATTTTTTCTCTTCCTTTAATCTATTTCTTCCTGTGTCTGTGTATTTAAAAGACATGTTCCTTTCACCAGACTAATACTGTAGTGTATGAAAAACTTTTTTATGTAGTTTAATTATATTTAAGTATTGTTCATTTTACCACATACTTCTTACCCAGTATTACTCATAATTTAAAATAAGTGCAACTGTATGATGGTAGAATGTGCATAGTATACTTTTATAAGTTCCTAGAAAGAAATTCATGGTACTGACCCCCAGGATTTTAATCTAATTTTAGAAACACTCATGAATGCACATCTGTCCAACCTGAACCACAGCTGAGTGGCAGTTGGGTAAGATTTCCTGCAGGTAAATTCTGCCTTTGTATGATCTGGAGCCACAGACTTAAGCTTCACGTGTTCGGTAGGAGGCAGTTTGACTTGCATGCAGCAGAACATCCCTCCCTAAGTCACCTGCCACTGTCCCACTTTCTACCTAAAGCAGCAGCGGAGGAAAGAAACCATCCTTATTCTACATGCTGCTGCATAAGCATTGTTTCACCTTCAGCATTCGGTTTAGGTACTAGCCCTTTTGCTTAGCCTTCCCTGATTTCTTCTGACTACGTTGCTCATTCTTCCAAACTTCTGTTTCTTAAGAAATTAGAGGCTCAGAGTGGGGCTCAGACCAAAGCCCCAGGGCCCGGGTCAGGGTCAGGTGATGATTGCGTCCTTCTCTGGGCAGGTGTTGTACACTCTAAGTATATGCAATTATATTTGTCAACTATACCTCAGCAAGACTGAAAGTAATTGGGCATGTGCTCTTTCTTCATCATGTTGCCCCTTTGTGGGTTAATTGGCTATGTGGGCTCCTTATGTTGCACCTGTGATTTAGGTATAAAGGGTTTCCAAAACTAAAGTCTGAAAAAGATAATTTTTATCTTTATGCTCTGTTGTTCAGTATATCCCAGACATAAGCACCACCAAGAATAGAATTGAGTGGAGCGAGACCTGTCCTAATCAGAGGATTTTGCCCTTTTCCTGACCTTTGCCTTTACTATTTATTACTTTAATTAGATCATGGAGTTTGTCTTACATATTCTTTATAGCATAGAAAGTTATGGTTGGAGATAACAATCAACTCTTTCTGAAGACAGAGGATGGGAGGAAAATGCACCTACACTGCAGTAGAATTGATTAAAATTGAGTGGGAAAACTTTTCCTAGCTCTTCACATTGTGCATTACCATGAGATACTATTGCCTTCTTTTATTTGGAAATCTCCCATAGACTGGCATACACCTTGAAGACAGAGGGAAGAACAGCATGAAATTCTTAGTCTGGGCAGTGTGCTTGTGAGAGATCAGAATGTTTCAGAAAATGTGGTCTGCATCTGATCTATAGTATGCAGATGTATTTGCTGTAAGGCCCTGTAGATTTGGACAGGGTTTGAGAACAAATTCTAATCAGCAGGTGTACAACTTCTGCAAAAAATGTGGGATTTGTCATTCCATAATTTGCTCCTTTATCAAAAACAGGTGTCTCCAGCAGAGCTTCATACTCCAGGCAAATTTATTACAAATGCAGGATGCAACAATTCCTGTTTCATATGATGTGATTTATAAAAATAATTTAAATGTAAGCTTTCCTCGACTTTTTTTTTTTTTTAAAGTTAACAAGTCTGTAAGTCCTCATGTTTTCGCATTACACATCAGTGTTGTAAGTTTAAATTCTGGAACCTCCAAAGAGAAATACAAGAAAGGGATCGTGTAGAAAAGAATTGGCAGACATTTCTAATTGGGTCATCAGTCATCAGTTTTTATTTCTGCTCCCCCCCTCTCCCAAAGAAACAAAGTGAAACATCTGGAGTTACTTAGGCACTGTAAGTATGCTTAAAAGAATAAATCCCTAATTATAAAACTTTTCTGGCACTGGAAAATGCTTTTGGAAGACAGAATTCAATTGTTGGTAAAAGAAAAAAAATCTTTGATTTCTTAAAGGTTCTTAGGGTCCTAAGTGTGGAATTGGGGAGTTGAGGGGATACGGTTTTCGAAGTTGTTTTAGTTGCTTTGAAGGAACAGCAATCTCTTCAGGGCTAGGCCTTTTCTCTGCGTACTTATTCTGAATATTCTTCCCGAAGGGGGCTTATTTCTTGTTAATTGGTGATTGCCTTACTTTGAAAGTAACGTGGCAATGATATAAATTTTGTGGGTTTTTTTTTAACACGATTAAGCAATTTTTGCTTCGGGGTAGTAAAGGGAGAACAGTACCCTTCAGCACCCCTATCTTCAGCCTCTGCTTTGTTGTTCAGTTCCTGAAAGTAAAGCAGGAGGGAGATAGGGGGAGTAATAACTAAGTGGGGAAAAAAATTCTTATCAATTAAGGTGGAGGAATTGGAAGGTGTGGTCACATTGCAGTGAGTTAACCAGTATTTCTTGGTGCAACATAACTTAGTGAAAGATCTGTTAGAGGAACAGGCTTCCAGTATGTAGAGTATTCAGTGTTCTCCAGTTGTAAATGTATAAAAGTGTAAATAGTGATATGAGGTAAAAGTAATTATGATTGTCACTTGGGACCAAATGGAGACTGTTTGGGTTTTTTCTTCTTCTACTTTTGCTCTGTGTTCTGGGAATTCAGGGGAAAGCTGGATCACTGTGGCCTTCTTGGCAGAAAACTTTCCAGTGGCTGCTTGTAGAGTGAATTTGGTTACATGGAAGATGGAGAGAAGTTATTTCTGCCGTTGGGTTTTACCAGTGTCAAGTGTGGTGGTCAGCTAGAGAAGAGTCCATATTGTTCCTTTGGAATCAGTAGCAACAGTTAACCATGTGAGAGAATTTTAATGAACCTGAGAAATCTCTTGACGATTGAAACGGGTTGTGCAGTCCCCATAGTTCAAGTGCATGAAGCAAAGACACAACAGAAATTGTTAAATGCTGGAAGGGATGGAGAAAGTGGAGCCATCCAGGCCCTCCAGTGAAGGCCAAAGTACTGTAGCAGTGAACTCACCCACTGCAGGGATTTCAGCGGAGGGAATGAACATACAGGGAAGCTGCATCTCTACTAGAGTAGCTTTTCTTCACTTTTTGCCACTTGCAAACCCTTTTTGCCCAAGAAATTTTTATGTGATTCCACACTATAGAGTCATATAAAATAGAAAACTCAAACATTTTCTCAGAATAAAAACATGAATGTATTTTAAAACAGCATTTTTTAAAAGTGATGTAACCTCATATGGGCTATTGAAGAAGCTTGGGGTCTAGAGAGTAAAGCCTTGGTTAGCTCCAGAGCATAGGAATAAACTTCCAGGACCTGAGAGATGGTTCAGAGTTGAAGCACATGCTTTACTTGCAGGAGGCCCCAGTTTGATTGCTGACACTCCTGGGTTTCCAAAGCACAGCTGGGAGCACCAAGCCAGGAATAGCCCCTGAGCAGCATCATGTGTGGCCCCTAAACCAAATAATAATAATAATAATAATAATAAGAAGAAGAAGAAGAAGAAAGCAAACTTTCAGAGATTCTGGTCTTGATGAAATTGGTCTATAATTTACCAGTCTGTAGAGAAAATAGTTTTCTGTAGTTCTACCTTCTTTCTTATTTTTAGAATAAACTTTTTTTTTCAACATCACCTCTGAAAGATAATATTATCTTTCTTGTCATTGTATTCTTCCCTCCCTTTTCGTGTCCATCTTTTTTTTTTTTTTTTGCTGTTTGGGTCACACCTGGTGATGCTCAGGGGTTACTCCTGGCTCGGCACTCGGAAATTACTCCTGGTGGTACTCAGGGGACCATATGGGGTGCTGGGAATTGAACCTGGGTCAGCCTCGTGCAAGGCAAACCCCGTACTCGCTGTGCTATCACTCCAGCCCCTCCTGTCCATCTTTCTTCTATCTTAGTTTTAGAGTCTAACTTGGTACTCATTACTGTTTGCAATTAGATATAAATAGAGAGGTGATGATCGGCTTCATGGGGAAGAAGCAAACTCAGCCCTTGGCTGACAGGGATTGTTTCTAAAAATCAATCTGCTCAAGTTTGTTTGTTTTCCCTATGCCAGGATTGAACCCAAGGCCTCAGATATGCGAGGCACGCCTTCTACTTCTGAGCCACATCCTTATTTAGTTTTACTTTTAAACCAGAAATAAGGGATTAACATCTTTTTAGGAACCTGGAAGTATCATAAAGAATAAAGCACATACCACATTATTAGGCAACGTATTTTATTTTTTCTGAAGCTAAAAAAGTAAAGTACGGTTTTTGTCAAAATATCACATTAAAAACCTCTAAAGAGCCTTCCTTAGTAAGTACTTCTTGGTTTTTACTTAGTAAGTAAGTAGTAAAAAAAAAAGTTTTTTTACTTTTGTATGAAATATATCTTACAATATAGAAACTTATTTTAAAAGTACTTATAACCTTACCACTCAGAGATAGCTATTACTAATATTTTGGTGTACAGCCTTCAAGATATGTAAATGAGTTGGGTTTTTTAAATAAGTAATTTTGTATCTTGCCTTTCAGCATTCTATAGAGAATTGCTTTATTGTAACCATAAACATAATTTTTAATAACTACAGAGTATCCTATTGTGTGGATATAGCATAATGTAATTTTTGATTCTCTTTTATTACTCATTCTCCCGTCTAAGCTTGTTCATATTCTTCCTTGTTATAGATAGTATTGATGACAGAACTTGCGTTGCATATTTTCCCCATCTATGATACATTCCTAGATGTTGATTTTGTTGATTAAAGGTATGCTTTAAGGGGCCAGAGAGATAGTATAGTGGGTAGGGCACTTGCCTTGCACAGGGCTGTCACTATCACTGTCATTGTCACTGTCATTCCGTTGCTCATCGATTTGCTCGAGTGGGTACCAGTAACGTCTCCATTGTGAGACTTATTGTTACTGGTTTTGGCATATCGAATGTACCACGGGTAGCTTACCAGGCTCTGCCGTGCGGGCTAGATGCTCTCGGTAGCTTGCTGGGCTCTCTGAGAGGGGCAGAGGAATCGAACCTGGGTCGGTTGCATGCAAGGCATACGCCCTACCTGCTATGCTATCGCTCTGGCCCTGCACAGGGCTTACCAGGTTTAATCCCCAGCATCCCATATGGTTCCCCGAGTACCACCAGGAGTAATTTTAAGTGCAGAGCCAGGGGTAAGTCCTGAGCACTACCAGGCTTGACCTACCCCACCCCCCCAAAAAAAAGAGTATGCTTTAATTTCTTTCTTCCCACCCTCCTTTTCTCCTTCCCTTCTCCCTCCCTCCATCTCTCCCTCTCTCCTCTCCTCCCTCCCTTCCTTCCTTTCTTAGTAAATGATCTTCATTTCATATTTGGTTGCACAGTAGAGCAATGGCTTCTTTATCATTCATTGATAGCTAATCTTTTAAGAATCTTGGAAGCCTCAAAAATCCAGTTAGAAAAGCAGAAAACACTTTAAATGTGTTTAAAGGGGAGAATGACAAATGGGGAGCATAGTGACATGAGAGGGGTTTTCTGAATCTGGGGGAAAGAGACTGTTCCTGGTTGGCAGGACAGTGACTGGGATGGGCCCCGGTTGGTCTTACAGGCCTTTGAACTTTAGAGCGCTGGAGGGAAAATAGGTCCAAAGCCTCTGAGTCTTTCTTGCTGAGGGGAGACAGGCCCTGTGGGTGTGGTGGTGGCTTCTCTGCTGTCATTTCTCTCCATAGTTCAGAGTAGTGACTGTTTTACCTGTTCCTGTTAACCTTGGATAGTGACTATTTTTTTGCCAGTTTAGTAGGTGCTAAAAATACCATGCTTTATGTTGAAGACTCTTTTGGGAGGAGGGAGGGGCTTTTGGGGTCAAACCCGGCAATGCTCAGGGGTTATTCCTGGCTCTGCACTCAGGAATTACCCTGGTGGTACTTTAGAGACCATATGGGATGCCGGGATCAAACCTGCGTCAGCTGCATGCAAGGCAAACGCCTTCCCGGCTGAACTATCACTCTGGTCCCTTGTTGAAAACTTTAATACTAGTGAGCTTTAGTCTTATTTTGTTTACTGCAACTTAACTTTTTTCTTTTGTAAAAGTTTTGTAATGATTGGGGCTGGAGCAATAGCACAGTGGGTAGGGCGTTTGCCTTGTACGCGGCCGACCCAGGTTTAATTCCCAGCATCCCATATGGTCCCCTGAGCACCGCCAGGAGTAATTCCTGAGTGCATGAGCCAGAAGTAACCCCTGTGCATTGTGGGGTGTGACCCAAAAAACAAAAAACAAACAAAAAAAAAGTTTTGTAATGATTTTGGTCACAATCATTGCATTTTTATCTGCTTACCATAAAGATGGTTCAGGTCTTCCTGGATCCTGGATCATGGCCTGTCTTCATCCACCCCCTCCCCTTGTTCTGGGGGTTAAAGATACAGTCATGATGGATATACATGCAGGGGAGGGACTTAGCCCACCCCTCTCCTGAGGGCACCCCAGGTTTTTCAGTCAGGAGACCAGTGTCCACGCTGACCTCTCAGTGTCTGTGTTGCAAGCCATAATGCCCCAAAATAGAGAGAGAGTATGGGGAATATTGTCCACATACATTTTAGCAGCTTGACTTGCATCTCTTCCGGGATTTAGCCATGAATCTGTGGAGCTGAGCCGATGGATGAGTTTCCATGGCTGTGCATGTGTAGGTTTTTATGATTTTTTTTTCATTTTGGGTTTTGGGCTATACCCAGCAATGTTCAGAGGTTACTCCTGGCTCTGTGCTCAGGAATTATTCCTGGTGATGCATGGGGCGTTATATGGGATATCAGTCATTGAACCTGGGTCAACCACATACAGGCAAGTGCGCTACACACTGCACAATCTTTCTAGCCCCAGTTTTTTTTTTTTTATTTTCTAGGACATACTGAGGAATGTGATTGTTGGATTCTATGGAAAGTGTCTAAAAAACTGCCAGTTTTTTCCTCAGAAGTGTACTATTTTCTGTTGCCATTAATAGTATATGAGAAATGCAATTCTATATAGTTGTCAGCATTTAGTTAGCTTTGTTAGTACTTTAAATTTTAGCTACTATAGTAGGTTTTAATTTGCCTTTGTATTTACATAATGACTAACAATGTTAGGCATTTTTTCATGTACTCCCTTCCCATCTTTAAAGCTCAGCTATTTGGAAAGGTGTTCTAGTCTTTTGTCCATTTTAAATTGAATTGTTTATTTTCTTATTGTTGAATCTAGTGAGTTCTTTACATATCTGCATATTAGTTCTTTGGATATATGATTTGATTTCTAAGTCTTTTCTCTCTTTTTTCTTGGGGCTGTTCTGGAGGTGCTCAGGGCTACTGAGCTATCTGGCTCTGCTCTCAGGGATCAGTCCTGGCAGGTTTGGGAGACCATCTGGGGTGCTGGGTGTCAAATCCTGATAGGTTACATGCAAGGCAAGCATCCTTCCTGCTTTATTATTGGCCTGGCCCCAAGTATTTTCTTCTAATATGTGCCTTATCTTTGAATTTTATTTATGAGGCATTTGACAACATAAAAGTTTAAAATTTCTTGCTGGTTCTGGAGCTACACACAGCAATATTCACGGCTTATTCTTGGCTCTGCACCCAGGAGTCACTCCTGGAGGTGCTCAGGGGACCATATGTGTTGTTGGGGATTGAACTGGGTTTGGCCACATGCCAGGCAAACACCTTAACTCCTGTGCTGAAACTCCTGAAGTTATAAATTTTGATAAAGTCTAATTGTTGATTTCCTTTGCTTTTATGTGTTGTGCATTTTGATGTGATGTCTGAGAACATTTTTCTGGCCACAGGTCCCAAAATGTGCGCTATTTTCATGGTAAATGTTTTATAGTTTTATGTTTTACATGTGGCTCCACAATCCATTTTGCTTCGGGTTTTATGTATAGTAAGTGTTTCCACTCAGTCCTCTCCCCGCCCTTCACCCTTTACTCCTCCTTGAGTGTCCAGTAGTTGTTTCAGAACAGTTTGTTGAAAAGAACAGACCTTCTCTATTGAACTGCTTTTGCATCTTTGTCAAAAATCAATTAGTGTGTTTACATGAATTTGAGGGCTAGGATAGTGACCCACCAAGTAACTCTCAGAGGGTTAGCTTTGTGAGTGGGAGTAGTGGGGGCTACTCCCAGTGATGCTTGGCCAGCTGGGCCACAGAGTTCAATATTAGGGCCTGTTTGCGTGATGCAGCTCAGGCCCAGCTGTGTTTGGGGGCCATCAGAGCTCCACCCAGTGGTACTCAGGGAGACCTATGGAGACCTGGGGCCTCACACGTTCAAGGTTGCCCTCCTGCCGTCTAGCGAGCTCCCTGGCCACTCCGTGTTTTTGCTTTTCTGCCAATGCCACATTGTCCTGATTGTTATGGCTATGCATTAAGAATCAACATCAACTAGAGCTATCCTCCCGCTTCCTTCTTCTCTTTCAAAATTGTTTTAGAATAAGCTTGTCTGCATCTGTCACGGTCGTGGTGGCAGCACAGCCCGGCACATCCCCAGATACCTGTGTGGGATGTGGGACAGCTCTGGCTGAGGCTGAGAGAGGTAACAGCATCTTGCCGGGCGAACTTCATGGTGTCCGATCTGGGAAGTGTTTCCCAAGGTTAGAGACATAGCATCCTTAAGATTACTTCTGTGGAATAATTTCCTTTAGCGATAGCAATGCAAGACTCTTAGACAGTATTGTTTGTAGCACCGTTATTCTGCCTGAAAGCAAAGGAGTCGATGGCGAAGTCCTCCAGGACCCTTCTGTTTTTTTTTTTTTTTTCTCCACTGTTGTCAGGGACTCGGGCTTAGGTTTCTACAGCAACCGTAGTCTGGACCCAATAATACCAACACTTTGTGTGCATGTGGTGTTAACTCTGACACACTACATGTGGCAAAGTTACAGTTGCTATGGAGATCGATCTTTGGACACACTTGATTGATAACAGTGTCTCTCGTACATGGGCTTTCTTTCTTTCCCTCCCTCCCTCCCTCCCTCCCTCCCTCCCTCCCTCCCTCCCTCCCTTCCTTTTTTCCTTCCTTCCTTCCTTCCTTCCTTCCTTCCTTCCTTCCTTCCTTCCTTCCTTCCTTCCTTCCTTCCTTCCTTCCTTCCTTCCTCCCTCCTTCCCTCCCTTTCTTTCTTTCTTTCTTTCTTTCTTTCTTTCTTTCTTTCTTTCTTTCTTTCTTTCTTTCTTTCTTTCTTTCTTTCTTTCTTTCTTTCTTTCTTTCTCATGGGGTTTCTAGCTGAAAGAATATGAAGTGATACTCTGAATTGACCACAACATGCTTAAGTAATTTCTCCATGCCCAAGAAGCTCACTTTTAAAAACCTTAAGTCTTTACATTTATTCATAAATATATTAATATGTATTTATGAGAATCTCACACAGCAGAGTCTGACAAGCTACCCATGGCGCATTTAATATGCCAAAAACGGTAACAATAATGGGCCTCATTCCCCTGACCCTGAATGCAACAGGGACGAATTGAGACGTTACTGGTGGCCCGCTCAAGCAAATTGATGAGCAACGGCACAACAGTGATACAGAAATATTAATATGTGTGCTTTGCTTTTTAATAGTTGTGTATCAAATACCAGTATCCAGCTATACTTGGCAAACAGGGAACACACAGCCTCAGGAACACTTTGTCAGGGGAATGTGATAGACTCTTTGGCTAATCAATTCTATTTCTATAACGTACCTTTACCCCTCTTAGGTTTTGGGGCCATACTTCATGGTGCTCAGAGCCTACTCCTGGCTCTGTGCTCAGGGATCACTCCTGGCAGGCCTTGGATGGGAGATGCTGGGGATCGAACCTGAGTCAGCCATGTGCAAGGCAAGAGCCCTACCCATTGTACTAATGCTCCAAGCTTTAAAACTTCAAAGGATCAGGGTTGGGGTGAGAGCTCAGTGACCAGGGATACATCCCTTGCATGTGCAGGGACCCTGCTGGGCACTGCCAGATTGCCCTGGTAGACTTCAGCACCTCTGGGACTCCCAATGCCATATTGCCAAGCCTGAGAACTGAGAAACCAGCATGGGCACAGTGAGCCCTGTCCTACTAGGAGTGACCCGAGGTTCCCTGTTCATGGCCTCAGAAGCCCCCATTCTCTACCTTTTTTTCAAAGTCTAAATATTTTATTGCAGAAGATTGAAAGGGATTCTCAGCAAAGAATACACTTACCCTTTATGTTTCTGCTTTTTGTCCTCACAAGGATTATTCCTGGTGGGGGCAAAGGGGGGGGCATATGCAGTGCCAGAGATAGAAATGGGTAAGCCACAAGAAAGGCAAACACATTACCCACTATACTATCCTCCTCTTATCCTTAAAGAGTCCACTAAAAGCAACACCAGTCAAACCCACTCAGCTTCTGGGTAGTTTTCTGCTCCAAGTCTCAGGGCCAAACCCAACTTAGATAAGAATAGGAAAGTAATATACTACTATCTGCCTAGAGGTAGAGAGAGAGAAGAAGTACTTCCAGAAGTACAGCAATTACTACTTTGGGTCAAGGTAGTTCAGGAAAGGCTGCATTTTGTCATATGACCATTTGTTTTTTTTTAAAAATTATTTTCATGGAAACTTTGTTTCCAAGCAATCATCCTGAATACCTGAGGAAACTTTTGAGGAATATTTGCAGTATAAGTGGGAAAACACCTTATTTGCAGCTTTTGTTTGGAGGACTATTCATTTTTGCAACACAACTTGTTTGCTCTGAGGAATATGAGCTAAAAGGGTGACTTTCAATTTTAGTTTTTTTATATGATTTAATGGCAGAGCCTGGCAAGCTACCTGTGACATACTCGATATGCCAAAAACAGTAGCAACGGCGGTCCTCATTTCCCTGATCCTGAAAGAGCCCCCAGTACGCCATTGGGCTACATTAGCACGCGACAGGAACAAATGGAGACATTACTTGTGCCTGCTCGAGCAAATCAATGAACAACGGGATGACAGTGATACAGTGAAATATTTTATATAATTTTCATAGTCTTAGAATTAACTATCAGAGCAAAAGTACAATTTTGTGACTCACTCTAATTTGGTTAGGGACCTTTGGGTAAATTGCTAATAAGAATTTTTTTCTTGGAACACTGTCTGAAGAGTCCTTTCAACTCCACAGATGCTTAACACTGAAGAAGTAGAGTGTTTTTATTTCTTCATTTCCTTTGACAGTGTCAGCTCTCAGTCCTAAATTTAAACAGAGTGTTTTATTTTATTTGTAGAATTCTTGAAAGAAACAACCTCGGTGATTGATAGGCACTTCTGCGTTGGGTTAGGGAAAACATGTTGGTTATGAGTTGATTTACTCCGGGAGTGGTCCTCACCCCTGGCTGTGCATTGGCTTGTGGGACATTTAAAAATCACCAATGGGAGGGAAAGGGACACTGGTAGTGGAACCGGTGTTGGAACATTGAATACCTAAAACAACTGTTATGAACAACTTTGTAAATCACGGTGTCTTAATACAAATAAATTTTAAAAAGGAAAACTGTCACATACTGTCACACTGTCATCCCGTTGTTCATCGATTTGCCTGAGCGGGCACCAGTAACGTCTCTTGTTGTTACTGTTTTTGGCATATCGGATATGCCACGGGTAGCTTGCCAGGCTCTGCCAAAAAGGAAAACTAGTAAAAAAAAGTTTTTTTGAAAAATTTTTTAACGGCTGAAGTGATAGCACAGCAGGTAGGGTGTTTGCCTTGCACTCGGCTGACCCGGGTTCGATTCCTCCGCCCCTCTCGGAGAGCCCGGCAAGTTACCGAGAGCATTGGGCCCGCACAGTAGAGCCTGGCAAGCTACCCGTGGCGTATTCGATATGCCAAAAACAGTAACAACAAGTCTCACAATGGAGACATTACTGGTGCCCATTTGAGCAAATTGATGAACAACAGGATGACAGTGACACAGTGATTTTTTTTTTTTAATCACCAATGCTTAGGGCCAAGGAAGTAGCTCAGAAGGGAGGAGCAAGAGGCCCTGAGTGCAGTCCCCGGCATTCCTTTGCTCCCTGAGCACCCAGCCCCTCCCCACCCCTCATGGCTTTGGTGCCCCAGCATTGTCTTCTGCCTCAGCCAACCAGAGTAACTGGGTGTAGCCCATAGGCTGAACACTACTGGGGAGTGCTTTCCCCTGTGCTTCCCCCTCAGCTTCCCACCACCCAAATATCACTGATAATTGAGTATAACAGAAATGAAACCAGAGTTTCTGGGACTAGGGAGAAGAATATCAGTACTCTTTCTTTTCTTAAAGCTACTCACTTGTTGGATGGGCATGAAAAGTTTCATGCTGAGTGAAATGAGTCAGAAAGAGAGAGACAGACATAGAAAGATTGCACTCATCTATGGTATATAGAATAACAGAGTGGGAGACTAACACTCAAGAACTGTAGAAATAAGTACCAGGAGGTTGACTCCATGGCTTCGAGGCTGGCCTCACGTTCCGGGGAAAGGTCAACCCAGAGAAGCGATCACCAACTACATTGTAGTCGAAGGCCATGTGGGGGAAGGGAGTTGCGGGCTGAATGAGGGCTAGAGACTGAGCACAGAGGCCACTCAACACCTTTATTGCAAACCACAACAGCTAATTAGAGAGAGAAAACAGAAGGGAATGCCTTGCCACAGTGGCAGGGTGGGGTGGGGGGGAGATGGGATTGGGGAGGGTGGGAGGGACACTGGGTTTACGGGTGGTGGAGAATGGGCACTGGTGAAGGGATGGGTTCCAAACTTTGTATGAGGGAAGTATAAGCACAAAAGTGTATAAATCTGTAACTGTACCCTCACGGTGATTCTCTAATTAAAAATAAATAAATTTTAAAAAATAAAAAAATAAAAAAAAATAAAAATAAAATAAAATAAAATTAAAAAAAAAAAAAGCTACTCACTTGATACCAGTTACAATCAAGTTTGAACCATTGTAGCAACCTGTTTTTATCTGGATTAAGCCTTATATTTAAGATAAACTGGCACATTAGAATGAGTAAGAGTCATATGAACATTGTAGAAAGTTTAGAAATGTCCACCTCTGTTACAGTATTGCAACAAATGACCACAAATTTAGTGACTTTTCTGGAGGTTAGAAGTCAAGAATAGGTCTTTGGAAACTGAAAACAAGGTGTTTGCTGAGCTGAGCTCCTTCTAGGGACTGGGGAAAATCTCTTCCTTGCCTTTTCCTTGGTCCAGAAGCTGCCCATCTTTTTTTTTTTTTCTTTTTCTTTTTTTACTTATGGCCACACCACTCTGACCTCTGCCTCTGCTAGCACATCTTGTTTTCTAACTTCCTCTTATGAGGACACCTGTGATTACATTCAACTCATTTAAATAATTCAGATTAATTATGTGTGCAAGTATTCTTTTGCAGTCAAGGGCCAGAGGGACTGGCTCATGGTTAGAAACTTGCCTTAAGTGTGGGGGAGAGGGCAGTTAGGACAGAAAAGAGACCACTATGACAATGATATGATAGTTGGAAATGATTACTGTAGACAAGACTGAGTGCTGAAAGGTAAAGGGATATACATGATAACTTTTCAGTACCTATATTGCAAACCATAATGCCCAAAAAGAGAGAGAGGGAGAGAGGGAGAGAAACAGAGAGAGAGAGAGAGAGAGAGAGAGAGAGAGAGAGATCCATAATAGAGGCAGATGGGGTGGGGGGAAATATGCACTGGTGAAGGGATGAAGGGACTGGTGTTGGAATATTGTATGACCAAAACCCAATGGTGAACAACTTTGTAACTATGTATCTTGCTGTGATTTAGGAAGGAAGGGAGGGAGGAAGAGAGAGAGGCAGGGCGGAAGGGCAAAAGGAGGGAGGGAGGGAGGGAAGGAGAGAAGGAGGTAAAGAAATAGGGAAAGAGGGAGGGCAAAAATATTATTTTGCAGTAATTAACATTCAGAGATTCCAGGTATTGGAAGCTAGGAATTTTGGGAATCGAAGAGCATTTACTCAGCCTACCACACCAGATTATTTATTTATTTATTTATTTATTTATTTATTTATTTATTTATTTTTGGGTTTGGGGTCACACCCAGTGATGCTCAGAGGTTACTCCTGGTTCCATGCTCAGGAATTGCTTCTGGCAGTACTCATGGGGACCATATGAGATTCTGGAGATAAAACCTGGGTTAGCTGCATGCAGGTAAGATTCCTACCTACTGTTCTATCTCTCAGACCCCTGCTTTATTTATTTTTAAATTTTTTTTGGGGGGGTCGTTGGGAACACACTGGTGGTACCCAGGGCTAACATATCTCTGTGCTCAGGGATCACTCCTGATGGTGCTTGGGGGACCATATGCGGAGCAGGGGATTGAACTGGGTTGTCATCTGCAAGCGTCTAAACCCCTGTACTATCTCTAGCCCCCCATAATGTTTTTCCTCTGGCATTTTCCTTCCTTCTCTTCTTTAATATGCACATTTTTGTTGGAATGTAATCATCTGCCTATATAGTTTTCTGTCTTTCCTAGTTAATCATCATCACTATCATTTTAAATAGAGACATAATATTTTATTCATGGTTATACTGTATTTTGTAATGTCTTTATTCTGTTCTTGGCTACATTGCTTTAAATACTTATTATTATATTGTTTCAGATGCTTGTTATTAATAGATAAAATTTTAATAAGTATTTTGGCCTATTAAGTAGATTTCACGTGTGGGAACAGCTAAACATAAATTTTGTGTGTGTATTTGTGGGGGCGGGGTTTGCACACCTGGTACTGCTTATTGGTTACTCCTGCCTCTGCACTCAGAAATCACTCCTGGCGGTGTTCTAGGGACCATATCGGATGCCAGGGATCTAACCTGGGTTGGCAACATGCAAGGAAAATGTCCTACTTGCTGTATGATCTCTCCATAAAAATCTTTATAGAGTTTTATTTATAGTGTCAAATAGTATTTTTGAAAAGATGTAATCAGTTTGCAACATGATCAGCAATATGAGAATACTAATGTCCCTGTATCTTTACCTTTATTAATCATTATCATTTAAAAACAAGACATTAATTGGGTTGGTGAAAATGTGTTATTCTGATTTAAATGTAATATGCTTGAAAACATTTTTGTTAGTTTTGTATTTTTGTTCATTTGTTTCTCATGGTCTGAATCGTTTCTTATTAATCCCTTTGAGATCTATATGTAGTAAAATTTTGCTATACAAAACCACATTCTTATTTTTTCCTTTGTGATTCTTTAGTTTTTCTTTGCATTTAAATTTTTCTAGCTAACAAAGGTTTGCAGTTCTTTACCTTTTTCTTTCATGAGTTAAAGTTTGGCAAATTGCTAGTAAGCTAAGAAGTTTGGAGAATGTAAGAGTCCAAACTTATTCTCTGACTTATAAATTAATTTTGTTCTCTTTCCATAATTGATCAAAATTGGAAACAATCTTTTTAAAGGACTGGAGAAGTCTAGCCATTTTTAGTGCCATCTTAAGATGTTTATTGCCCTCTACTAGAAGGTTTATTCACCACGCTGTCCTATTGTGTGTTCATGCAGATAATTGAGAATTATAGTAAGCTCTCCGGGTCCATGATAAACAGACAGAATGCACTTTAATTACATTCTAATTTATTATCTAGTGAAAGTACCTTGCTAACAAATCAACCCGGATATGACTTATTGGATAGCCTTTGCACTTAGAGAAATAATCAGTCTGTAATCATAAACAACATGAACCGTTCATCTTCTAGATTGCTATCATATTTATTACCCGCAAATGCCTGTGCCGGGTTGCTTTCCTGTTTGTTTCCTTATTCATGGCTCATGTCCTCCCACCCTGCCTGCACTAAGTTGGTGGAATACTGTGCTCACAGATTTTTTTTTTCTTGAAATAAGTGTGAGGAGCAAGCTGAGGAAAAGAGTTTTGTCACTTTACCATAGGAGTAAAATGCACTTGCACCCCGTAACCATAAATAGAATAAACTGTCACCATAATGTATTTATATTTGATTTATTCCCTGTTGCCCTGGTAAGAACTAGCCCAGTTCTCATGCTATAATGAAATAAAAACTTTGCCCCATAGAATAGCTACAGTTTTCTTTAGTGTTCTGTTTTCCTTCCCGTTGACTCCAAAAAGGTGTGTAAATTAAACAGAAGCAACCCCTAGGCTCTGTTGCTTTTGAGACAGCCTATATGGAGAATTAGTACCAGAAGTCGATTTTCCCTGGTATAACCTCAATGAACGCAACTCTCTGATCCTGCACCTTCTTCTAATTCTACCACTCAGTCTTTGAACTAGGACTTAAAGTCTGGTGGATATGAGAGTGTCCTCAATAAATCTAAAACCTTAGAGTTACAATAAAGAGTTGTTAAGTGCCTTTCTATTTCAGACACCCTCTTACCTTTCCCAGCCAAATAACTTAACAGCAATTTTGTTTTGTTTGGGGGCCACACAGGAAGTGCTCAGGGGCTACTCCTGGCTGGGGCCTCTGGGGATCATGTGCTAGTGGTTGAATCCAGGCTTCACAAATGCAACATTATATTTCAGCTCTATGGGCCATCTCCCTGGGCCCTTAAAAAAAGTTTTGTTGTTTTTTTTCAACCTAGGAGACTCAGTTAATCACTTACCTTTGAAACACATACTTGAGAATTTTCTTCTTTTTCACTTTGGGCTCCATGATTTACACTAGAGTTCATGATAGGGTTCCAGGTACAGTGTTCCAACACCACAACTCTCCACCAGTGATTGCCTCTTTCCACTGTTATCTTGGGAGTCCTCCCTGAAGTCCCCATGCCCACAGCCTCCTTGCCACGATAGACTCAGTTCTTAGGTTCTGTTGTCATTGACTGGTCATTGATTCTTCTCTTTATTGTGCTTCTTTATATCCCATCTGTGAGGCTTTTCATTCTAGATCTGTCTCTCTCCTTCTGACTCACTTCACTCAGCCTGATACCTTCCAGATCCATCCATGTAGAAGCAAATTGCATGGTGAAATTCTTAGTTTGGATTGGCATTACTCTGAGTAATGAATTTGTCAGGAGAAATCCCTATTTTTGCCTTGAGATGTTTTCAGTTATTTTGGCATTCTCTTTGAGATAGGTGACATCTAAAGTTTCCCTTATGATTCTTGGGTAACAAACCTTAAATATCTTCCCTTGTCCCTTGAGCATCCTCCACCCACCCAAAGTCCAGATTTCTCGAGTTTCCAGGGGGCTGTCCTCATTTTGACCTGTTCAGCTTCAGTTTGGATCTGACCACAAGAGTCATTGTTTCTACTCCTGTTTCCTGAGCCTTCTTGCTCTCTGGTTGAAGCTGGAGCCTTGGGCAATCCCATCTTGAATGTTAGGAATGGACTGGGAATTGTTCTTCCCCTCACTTTCCTATCAATGCCCTGCTTTCCCGTCCTGTTTTCCAGTGGATTGAACATGGAAGAGAAAACACGGTTAGTATTTTGAGTTCAGGTCATGGAGAATCTTCTTGTTTTAGTTTGTTTTGTTGCACACCTGGCCAAATTGGGGGACCACTCCTGATAGTGCTCAAGGGCCTGGGGGATATTCTGCCAATCAGCTGGCAGTTCAGTGGAGTCCAAGAATGTGGTTCTGCTCAGGCCCTGTGGTGTTGGGGACCATGAAGCCACCCTGGCAGTGACCCATTGCCCCTGGGGCCATCCCCCGTGAATCTCAGGATGTCATGTGGTGCCAAGGATTGAAAATGGTTGAGCACATGTTAGGCTTTGTACCCTAACTGCTACACTCTACTGGCTACATTTCACCCCCCCACACACACCTCCTCTTTGTCTTTCTTTCCTTCTTTTGGATTTCCTTCCTTTCTCCCTTTTTCTCTTCATTATTTTTATTGTTGCAGTAACCCGGGGTTGTGCACATACATGACTGTGTCTATGTTTAGCTGTGTTGCTTGGTGGGAGTGGGCCATCAGGTTGTTGGGTCTGCATCTCCAGCCTCAGTGTTCACTGAGGTGAGCGTGCTTTCAGCTGTGGTGCTTCCACATGTGTTCACTGAGGTACGCAAGTTATCGTTGGAAGGTGATTGCCAGGGGTCCTTGTGGTACTTACACATGCTTATCAGAGGTTATACTTCGAGTCCATGGCCCTTGAATGTCTTTTTGTTGTTGTTGTTCTTGTTGTTTTAAAGATATGGTGCTTGGGTGGCACGCTTTTTTTTTGGTCCTCACACACATCTTTCTACAGAGCGGCCAGAAATTACTTGTACTGCAGATCACAAACAGCTGCCAGGGTTGTGTTTATTGTATGTGGGACACCGGGGATTTGAACCTGTAACCTTATGCTGAAGAGTCTGGTACACCTGCATCCTCTGGACCAAGAACGGTGCTCTCTGTAGTGTGGTGACAAGCTCAAGAAGGGAGTATTGCTGAGTAGCCAGGAGCTGCTCCCGGGTCTCCTACTGAGATGGGCATCTATTTGATCCGGCTGTGGCTGAGGAAGTGTATGTACTAATGCCAGGCCAAACGTTTCTCAGAAGCCACTGCCCGGCTTGCTTGGGAGAAAACTTACTCCTTTTTTGTTCTTCCCTTCATTCTTTGGCTTCTGTTTCCTACTCTGGTTCTTGATAATTCCTTCTTTTGGCAGTAATTCTGGATCTGTGTGATCCCGGCATGAATTATTCAACAACCCCATCCTACGATTATGTAGATTATGTATGAGCTCCATTTTAGGAAAAATGACTATACAGTGGTATTCTGAATTTAGTGACATTTTGATCTTTGGGGATCAGATTACAGCAAAAGAGCTATGTTTAGTCATATGGGAACGTACGTCCTAGTTTGCCTTTCTATTTTCTTATTCTTCCCCAAATAGTTATTACTGAGATCACTAATGAGTCCATATCACTTAATCTAATGAATTCACTTAATTCTGTCTTACTTATGTTGTTTATAGTTTTTTTTTTTCTGGAGAAATAGTCTTTATTTAATTTGGTTTTACTTTTCGTTTATTTTTTTGTTTTGGGGCCACACCTGGTTGTGGTCAGGGCTTACTCCTGGCTTTGCACTCAGAGCTGGCTAGCTCAGGGGGCCATTTGAGGTTGTGGAGATAAAACCCAGGTACTCAAATTGACCACATGCAATGCAAATGCCTTTCTAACTGTACTATAGCTCAAGTCCCTTTGTTCGCCTTTTTTTTTTTTTTTTTTTTGCTTTTTGGGTCATACCTGGCAATGCACAGGGGTTACTCCTGGCTCTGCACTCAGGAATTACTCCTGGCGGTGCTCAGGGGACCATATGGGATGCTGGGAATCGAACCTGGGTCGGCCACATGCAAGGCAAACACCCTACCTGCTATGCTATTGCTCCAGCCCCCCTTTGTTCTACTTTTTAACCATTCCTTCCTTTCCTTTATGTCAGTCTTACCCTAGGGATAAAGTGTTACCTCCTCTTATTTTGTTATGACTTCAGTTTATCCCATCTGTCCTTCAGTTACAAGAAACTGTCTATGTTAGCCTAACCTGACCCACTTGTCCTCCTTCTGGTCTTCTCCTATGTTCCCAAGGAACACTAATGTAGGTGTGTGTGTGTGTGTTCAAAACATAACTATCATTTTGACTAAAATTTTTCAGTTCTATAAAGTACAGATTAAAGTTGAAAATTCTGAGAAGAGTAATGAGGAGAGATTTGCCCTTACAGATAGTAAATCACATAATAAAATTTCATTTCAAGCAATGTAATACTGATATATGAATTGTCAGACTAATGGAACAGAATTAAAAAATCAAAAATATGGACCAGAGACATAGCACATCATATAAGACACTTGCCTTGCATGTAGCCAGCCTAAGTTCGGTTCAACATCCCTTTTCAGCATCCCCTATGAGCAATGTACCGCCAGGAGCAATTCCTGAGTAAAAGTTCAAGAATAACCCAGGAGCACTTTTTTGGTGTGACCCTCCTTCCCCACCAAGGGGAGGAGGAGAGAGAAAGAGAGGAAGAGAGAGAGAAAAAAAAATTCAGATGTAGACTAGAAATTTAGGATATGTAAACATAGTATCATGTCAGTGGGAGTAAGGATGCACTATAATAAATACTATTGATATAACTATGTAGTCATCTGGAAAGAGTATTAAGATTATATTTGACATTGTATTCTTGAATAAACTCCAAATGGGTCAGAAATTTATACATAAAACACAAAGCCATGGGAGAATATAGCTCTAAAGTTAGATTGCAAAACTTTCCTAAAAATTATGATTCAAAGTCCCATTCTCGAAAGATTAGTAAAGTTGTCTTTAAAAAAAAAACTCAATGACCAAAATATACAATAAGAAAAGTCAAAGGAGAAATTCAGTGTAATTCCTATAAAAATTCCTATGGCGGGCCAAAATGTCTGACATGGAGAATGATTTCATGTGTAATGAGGAGGAGGACTACAAACTAGAATTCTGTATATAGTAACTCTGAGCCAAAAGTGAATTTGGAAAATCAGTACTATAATTCCAAAGCATTAAAAGAGATGACCCAAAAGCAGCATTGAGCAGTTTGCAGAAGGTGTTGGAACTTGAAAGTGAAAAAGTAGAATGGGGATTTAAGACACTGAAACAAATTATTAGGATTAACTTCAAGTTGACAAACTTTCCAGAAATAATAAACAGATATAAACAACTGTTGTCTTACATTTGGAATGCAGTTGCAAGAAATTATTCCCCCCATATCCATTAACTCTATTCTTCATTTTACCTTCACTCCTAAGTAGAATTCTGATTTTTTTTTTTTTGGTTAAATATCAGATGGATTTACTGCAGTAATTCTATGAAACAGCACTGGAAGCTTTGGAAGATACTAAGAATGAAAGACTGGTTGAAGGTGAACACAAAGCTTGGGAAGCTGTATTTAGAATGAGAGGAATATAGAAAGCTTCAAAAAATTTTACACCAGTTACATCAGTCCTGCCAGACTAATGATGAAGATATCCTGAAAAAAAGTATAGTTATTATAAATACACACTTTGGAAGTTCAGATGTATACAGCACAGAAAAGTAACAAAAACTTAAAACACTCTATGAACAGTCACTTCACATCAAACTCACCATCCCTCATCCACTGTTTCTGGGAGTTATCAGAGAATGTGGTGGTAAAATGCACTTGAGAGAAGGTGAATTTGAAAAGACACACACCGATGTTTTTGAAGCCTTCAAGAATTATGATGAGGGGGTGTGGGGAGGGGGGAGGGGGGAAAAAGAATTATGATGAGTCTGGAAATCCAAGATGAACCACTTGCTTACAAAGTATTTGGTCTTTGCAAATATGCTAACGAAATCTGGACTAAATCCCTTTGACTCACAGGAGGTCAAGCCATACAAAAATGATCCAGAGTTCTAATAACAATGAATTTATTACATGCCTATCACAATAATGACATCACTGAATTTGAAAAAAGAAATCTAAAAACCAATCACAGCAACATCATGGATGTTCCTTTCAAATGGGAACACATTGAAGAGCTTTTGAGAAACATCAGAACACAAGTGCTCATGAAATTAAGCCTTACACAGAAATACGTATCCCTTTTATTTCTAGGTGTTAGACATAGATGTTGTGGAGAACTGGTACAGTGAATATTGGATAACACTCTTATTCACGGCCAAATTGAACAAGTCAGCTGGCTCCTTGAACTGAATCATCAGAAGCGAGGAAGAGTCTGGTCTATTGCATTAGAGAATGGATCAGCCAGCTAAATACTCTCAACCAAGCTGTAGTCAGTATGCTGGCTTAATAGAGAACAGGCTTTTGGAGACGTACTTAAGACAGCAGTGCAGACATATAATTTTTAAAGAACTGGGAAAGGGACCAGAGCAATAGTAGAGCATGTAGGGTGGTTGCCTCGCATGCAGCCACCGTAGTTCTATCCCCAGTATTCTTCTATGTTCCCCCTCCACCCCCAGGCCCTGCCTGTAGTGATCCCTGAGTTCAGAGCCAGGAGTAAGTCCTGAGCACTACTGAGTGTGACCCAACAACCAGATGATAAAGAACTAGAAATGTCAAAACTATTCTCAGTTGATGTGTCCTGAGAATTATTGGAGTTATAGGAGAAGTGTTTTGTTTTTCGGGTTTTTGTTTGTTTGTTTGTTTTGGTTTGGTTTGGTTTTGAATCAACTGGTTTGTCATTTGCTGCTGCATTTATCCCAGGAAAAACAGCCTTAATCTCTGGAAGAAAAACCAAAATGTCATGGGAATTTATGCTGCATTGACATCTTCCCCTAAACATAGGACATCATAGTAATTTATCATGGGTAACATGACCAGGGAGCAGATTTTTGTCATGATTTTAATACGTTGACTGGCTATTGTTGGTTAAAGTTAAACATGTTTTACCTGCAGAAATTCACAAATAACCAGAGGTAACTTGAAATACATATCCTTTTGAAAATTTCCTTTTCTTGTGAATACATTAAAATGTTTGCATGTTTTTAAAAATGTCAATTCTCAAAAAATGTGTTCGTATATTCCTGTACCTGCAGTGTAGTAAAGATTTAGATGAAACCCCATAATTATAGTGGCAGACTGTCATTTAGGCAGCAAAATAAACAGTACAACTCGGAAATTATAGTTTGGTTCTTGATGTATTCTATTATGTTTCAGATTTTTACTATTTAGTACCTTTGAATATTCCAATTATTTTATCTTCAGTTAGTGGTTTTTAAAAGCCTGGGAGCAAATAAATGAATTATTTGCTTTCAAGCCTTTAAAAGTGGTTCTTTACATTAATAAAGTAAGAGAACTAATTGTTGCAGAATACTTGCATTGAACTTGGACAGTAATGGTTTAAAGGAATAAAATTCTTTGATTTTTTAGAAAATAATTATATTCCTTTTGAAAATAAAAAATTTTAACTCTCAGAATGTTCACTTTAAACAAATATGCCAGTACTTAGACAGCTAAATGAATGTTTATCTACTTACTGATCATGCTGGAAGATAATTTACTAATTTCAGCAATCTACCATTGCTCGAAACCCTTTTTTCTTCTCTTTTAGAATTGCATGTAGAGTTAATCTGAGTCACAAAACTGTCAACTTTGCGATTGATTACAGCTTGTATTTTTTTTTTAAAGTATTACTAACCTTATTCTGTGGTTATCATTATTTGCCACCAAATGTTTTCTGACAGTTTCCCCATATTAAGGGTCTTTACATAATAGTAGAAAATATGCATGTGGTTTTGAAGTCAGTCTCCACATGTTTTTTGAGCAGTGGTTAGCATAGTTAGAATGACCTATGACCTTCCAAGGTGACAACCTGAAAGGAGACACAGCTCATTTGAGTGTATTGAGTTTGGACTGTTTTTGTTTCCTTTTAAAAAACATTCACACTATTTTATAGGGTCAGAAGGAAAGAACTTAAGATAATGTCTTCTATTTTTCTATTGCTTGTTATTATGTAAAAAGTCAGTGGCAGTTCAGAAAAAAGACTGTTAGAACTGAAGAATGACAACCAATAATTTTTTTATCATTAAATAAGGTATTATAAACAGTGGGAGGAGCATGAATGTAAAAAAGGCATATTTAGTTGATTTTGTCAAAAATTTATGAAAATATGTGCTATATATTTATACTAAAATCATATAATCATTAGATGCAGGAGAGCTATCAGTTAATGCTTCAGCAGATTAATGTAGTATTATAACAGACACAAGTTGGAAATTGTAGAAAAATAGAAAATGAAAGACAAAATAGTTTCTCTGTCAGGGAATACAAAAGTTTAAGCTATTATTAAAAAAGTCGGATGACATTCTTTCACATAGAAATAAAACCAATGGGGCTGGAAAATAGTACAGAAGGTAGGGTGCTTGCCTTGCACATGGCCTACCTTGGTTCAATCTTCAACATCCTGTATAGTCCCCTGAGCATTGCCAGGGGTCATTCCTGAGTACAGAGTGAGGAATAACCTGTGATGAGCACTGCAGAGTGTGGCCCCAAAACAAACAACAAAAATATAAATTTAAAAATAAATTTAGCTGTCCTAAAAATTTATATGGAATCACAAAAGATATCACAGAGCCAAAACAATCTTGAGAAAAGAGAAAATGCTATAAACACCACACTTCCTGATTTCAAGCTATAAAAGATACTAATAAAAAAGAAATGTGTTATTCTCATATAACAGGTACACAGAGTAGTGGAACACAATAGAAGGCCAGTAATAAACCCACGTGTATATGGCCAATTAAATGTCTTATTTATTTTTGTGGTGCTGGAATCAAACCCAGATTTCCTGCATGCAGCGCATGTGCTTTGCTGCTGAGCACATCCCAGCCCCATATACGGTCAATTAATTTACAACAATGGAGCCAAAAATACATAGTTGAAGAGACAGTTTCTTCAATAATAGTGTTGTACAGTCTGTATCATCATTGTTCACAGTACACAAAAAATAATTCAAAATAGGTTAAGACTTTAATGTAAAACCTGAAACCTTAAGCCCCTAAAAGAAAATAGAGGCAATTAGTTCCTTGACCCAGTCCATCAATTTTTGGATCTGACTTCAAAAGCTAGGCAATACAAGCAAAAATAAATAAGTTAGACAGCACAAGTCAAAGAACTTCTGTGAACCAAAAGAAAATGAGAAGACAACTGACAGAAGGGGAGAAAATATTTGCAAATCATCTGTCTGACAAGTGGTTGCTATCTAAAGAATGTAAATACCGCATACAAAATAGCTCAATAGCAAAAAAACAAAGAAACTGATCTGACCTAAAAATGGGCACAACAAATTACAACACCCAAAAGGAGAGAGAACAAAAGGGAATGCCCTGCCACAGAAGCATGTGGGGTCGTGGGGGATGGGGTGGGGGTGGTGGGAGGGATATTGGGAACATTGGTGGAAGAGAATGGGCACTGGTGGAGGGTTGAGTAAATGATCGTTGTATGACTGAAATGCAAACACGAAAGTTCGTAAGTTTGTAACTACCGTACCTCATGGTGATTCACTAATAAAAAATTTTTAAAAAAAAAATGAGCACAAGATCTGTGTAGACATTTTCCCAAGGAAGAAACACAGATCCACTATATGAAAAGATGTTAATGGCCATGATCTAGAGACTCACAAATGAGTCTTGGAATTCAGCAACTCATCCAGAGATTTCCCAGACCTTGCGCTAGGCCGATTTTACTGGGGTGCCTCGGAAGAGAGCAGGCGTCATCCCTCCATCTGCCCCATATGAATCCCGGGCCTCAAGGGATCAGGAATGGGTTGCAGCTTCCCACCTCCCCTCCCCTATGGGATCCTGGCGGTCACACCCATGAACTAACTCTGGGTACCATTTAAGCGCATTAATGGCCATGATCCAGAGACTCAGAAATGGATCTCGAAACCAAGCAGCTCAATGCAGAGATGGGTCCAGACCCCAACTATTAAAAATTTTAGAATTCTAGGAGTTCTCATGCTATTCATAACAAGCAATACCAAATAAATTTTCTAGCATCTGCCTGAGTGGGGCATGCTTGAATGGTAGTGGGAAAATTCAAAATGATGGTGGTGGAAAGGTGAAATGATGCTGGGATTGATGTTGAAATATTGAATGTAATCAATTATTGTGAACAATTTTATAAAAAACAAAACTAAAATAAAAAAAAGATGTTCAATACCTTACACCTATTACAAGGGCTATTATTTTAAAAGACAAGAAATGAAAAGTGTGGGGCCAGAGCCATAGTACAGTGGGTAGGGCATTATGCCTTGCATGCAGCCGACCCCAGTTCAATTCCTGGCATTCCCTATGGCCCCCTGAGTACCGCCTGGAGTAATTCCTGAATGCAGAGCCAGGAGTAAGTCCTGAGCACTGCCGGGTATGACCCAAAAAAGAAGAAAAAAGAAAATAAATGAAAGTGTGAATAATGATAAAAAGAAAAGGGGGCTCTTGTACACTGTTTTTGGGACTTTCACTTGGTTCAACCACTATGAGAACTTTGTAAATGAAACTACTGTTGATCGATTTTTTTCTACTAAAGCTGAATTAATTATATTTCATCATTTCTACTTCTGGGTGGGTGTTTATCTAGAAAAACAAAATACTAAATAGTGTATCTCTACCTACATCATTGCAGCATTATTTACAATATTTAGTATTTGGTCTGGAGCGATAGCACAGCAGGTAGGGTGTTTGCTTTGCACAAGGCTAACCTGGGTTTGATTCCTCCATCCCTTTCAGAAAACCTGGCAAGCTACCAAGAGTATCCCACCTGCATGGCAGAGCCTGGCAAGCTACCCATGGTATATTCGATATTGCCAAAAACAGTAACAAGTCTCACAATGGAGACGTTATTGGTGCCCACTCGAGCAAATCAATGAACAATGGGACAACTGTGCTACAGTGCTATTAAATATTTGGAAACAGCCAAAGTGCTTATCAAAGGATGAGTGAACAAGTTTTGGCTATACAATAGAATGGTTGTTTTCAACCTTTTTATACCTGCAGACCAGCCATTAATTTTCAACCTTATATACCTGCAGCTGCATCAGGTGACTAGTCATAGGAAATAAGAAATCTTGCCATTTGTGGGAATTGTGCTAAATGAAATACGACACAGGAAGATACCATATGATTTCACTCACATGTAGAATTAAAAAAACAAAACAAGCTCATAAGTATAGAGAGCAGATTGGTGGTTGCCAGAGTCAGGTGGTTTGCTGGGTGGGTGAGCAATTCCTTTTCCTATGAATGGGTCAAAAAGGACAAGATTCCAATGAAATAAGCGCTGGGGATGTAGTGAAAAGGATGCTGACTCAGTTAAGAATGCTATATGGCATTTTGGGGGTTGTTTTGATTTATAGCCACCCAGCAGTGTTCAGGGCTTACCCCTGGCTCTGTGTTCAGGAACCACTCCTGACAGTACTTAGGGGACCATCTGAGGTGCTGAGGAGCAAACTCAGGTCAACCGTGTGCAAGACAAGTGGCTTCAACCTGGTTCTATCTCTCTGGCCCTGTATTGCTTATTTGAAAATTGCTAGGAGAGATCTTTAAAATTCTCATAAAATTTTTGGTAAGTGTATTTGGTGATACATATTTAGTAGATTATATAGTGATGAGCATCTTATAACAGATACAAATATTTGGTCATAATGTTAGGCACCAAAAATTTGATGTAATGCTTATTTCAATTATCCCTCAATAAAAAGAAGTACAACTATTACAGAGGAGAGTGAGCATTAAATGTGGTGGTGCATGTTATGCGTTTAACATAATGCTACCTGTAAGCACATAATGCTAGTTTAGATCCTGCTCTGTATTGTTTTGTCTTTAGTAGAAAGAATCGATACAGTTTCTGAGCTGATTAACTTGGTGAGGTTTTGTGTTTGGCTCTGTTCAAGCTTACTCCTGCCTCTGAGCTCAGGGGTCATTCTTGGGGGACTCATAGAACCATGAGGTTCTGGGGGGGTACTGGGAATTGAACCCAGGTTTGTTGCAAGCAAGGCAAGTGCCTTACCCACTATCTCTCCAGTCCCCAGATTGGATGAGTTTTAAGGAAAAATTCAGAATCCCTTTAGCCAGAGAAAGGATCACTTTTTAGAGAGGAGTGACTGGTCTTTTTGTGAAACAAGAAAGGACAAATAGTTTTTATTTCTCCACCATTCTTGGCTCCTGTATTTAAGTCAAACTATAGCTTTTTGGTGCCAAAATATTCTCTCAGTTTTCTTGTTGGATTCATTCACTCTTTTTAATTTTTTTTTACAAAGTCAAATCGGCAGTTAAAATGCACAAAATAGGATATTTTAAAAATTGGGATCTGGGATTTAATACATATGCTTGTAGTTTTTATTTGTCATATCAAAGAAAGTCGTACAGTCTTGGTGGAATTTCTGACAATGGAGTCCAAGATAGCACAGCAGACATTTGGTGTTGTGGCAAGGGCCTTAAGTTTGTTTTTAATCACTTGGGTCACAGTCCTGATTGTGTGATTTGTAGGGTGTCTTTGAAGCGGTAAAGGTTGTATTCAAGCTGCTTAAATATATTTTCCCGTGTTCTCCAATTACCTGGCCCCATGTCAATTCCTGACAAATTTGAAAATTGCAAAATTATTTTAACATATAATTTAAGTACCCAGGTTTTTTTTTTCCTTTAAGTTGGAGTAAAGGAAATTGCTTTTTCAGCTTACTTCTTTGGTTTAGTTTTTCTGTCTTTTATTCTTGCTGTGCCTTGAGTGTCTTCTGCAGCCCAGCAGTTGGGAATTGGAGGCCTTAGCTCCATACAGAGACACACACAGCTAGAAAGAATATTGTCCCATTGTTCCCCTTTATTGCTTGAAGAAGGATGTACATGGAACAGAAAGCACAAACTGGGGGCTGGGGGCTACTTGGGCTTCTGATATCTCTTTCACTAAGCTTGTAGAAGTCCAGAAGCCTCTTGAACACTCAGGAGTGCAGCAGTGGGCTGGCCTCACTCTGTGGCAGCAGTTGACAGTTGCTTGTAGCTGGAGCCCCTTGGTGGCCGCCAGCTTCACTCCCTGGCATCCCCTCCCCACTTCCTCACTTCCCAGATTTGTTCTCCCTGCTTTAGTCACTTACACGCTTTGCTGGACCTCTGGATTCTTTAAGGATTTGAGATGGTGACCCTGGCACAGAGGGGCAGGTCACTCTCAGATGGATTGGAAAGGAGGCTGAGTCAGTGTTCCACCAAACTGATGGAGGCACATTCTAGCATCTTCCACTCCTGTGGCTCAGTCCAGGAACTCCTTTGTCTCTCTCCTCCCTCCCTCCCTCCTCCCTCCCTCCCTCCCTCCCTCCCTCCCTCCCTCCCTCCCTCCTTCCTTCCTTCCTTCCTTCCTTCCTTCCTTCCTTCCTTCCTTCCTTCCTTCCTTCCTTCCTTCCTTCCTTCCTTCCTCCTTCCTTCCTTCCTTCCTTCCTTCCTTCCTTCCTTCCTTCCTTCCTTCCTTCCTTCCTTCCTTCCTTCCTTTTTTCCTTTTCTTCCTTCTTTCCATCCTTCCCTCCCTTCTTTCCATCCTTTTCTCCCTCCCTCCCTCCCTCCTTCCCTCCCTCCCTCCTTCCCTCCCTCCCTCCTTTCCTCCCTCCTTTCTTTCTTTCTTTCTTTCTTTCTTTCTTTCTTTCTTTCTTTCTTTCTTTCTTTCTTTCTTTCTTTCTTTCTTTCCTTCCTTCCTTCCTTCCTTCCTTCCTTCCTTCCTTCCTTCTTTCTTTCTTTCTTTCTTTCTTTCTTTCTTTCTTTCTTTCTTTCTTTCTTTCTTCTTCTTTCTTTCTTTCTTTCCTTCTCTCCTTTCTTTCTCTTTCTTCCTTTCTTTTGGTGATGGGGTGGGGAGGGACCACATCTGGCAGTTCTCAGGGCTAGCTCCTGGTTCTGCACTCAGGGATCATTCCTGGTGGAGGTTAGGGAATGATATGAGGTGTTAGGGACTGAACCCAGGTCAGCTGCATACAAGGCAAGCACCCTACTTGCTGTACTCTCTCCGACTGCTATTTTTTTCATTGTATAGCACTGTCAGCACTGTTGTCCAGTTGTTCATTGATTTGCTCGAGCGGGCACCAGTAACATCTCCATTTGTGAGACTTATTGTTACTGTTTTTGGCATATCGAATACATCACAGGGTGCTTGCCAGGCTCTGCCGTGCAGTTGGGATACTCTTGGTAGCTTGCCGGGCTCTCCGAGAGGGTCAGAGGAATCGAACCTGGGTCGGCTGCGTGCAAGGCAAATGCCCTACCAGCTGTGCTATTGCTCTAGTCCAATGAAATTCACCATTTTAACCATTTTTATGTGTATAGTTCATTCCCATTTCAACCACTATAGCAGTTCATTTTCAGAACCTTTCTAACATCAGAGCAGAAACTTTACTGGACCTGGTAGCCTGTATGCTATTTTCTGTCTCTCTCTCTGGATTTGCCTGTTCGGGACTCCTGATTTTGCAGTTCAGGGAAATTGCACGGTGTTTTCCCCATTGTGTCTGATGTATGCCACTTAGCATAATGTTTCCAACATCACTTAATATAATGGTTTCAAGGTTCATCCAGGTTATAGCAAGTATCAGAGTTCTGTTTTTATTTTTTATGACTGAATAATATTCCATGGTAAAATAGCATCCAAAAATAACAGGAAAAGCTCAGTAGAAAATAATGGCTTAGGTAGAAAACTGATCACAAGTTGTGAGGCTAGTCCAGCCATCACTCTTACTCTGTAAGGCTATAGGGTAAACTTCAGAAAAAGAAATTGGGGATCTAGTTAGATTGACATAACCATCCATGTGTATATAGGAGTTTTCCAGAAAAAAAAATTGTGCATATTTTTGCAGGGGAATGTGGGCACACACAGTTAAGGAGTGCACAGTGAACACACAGTTATGTACTACTTGTATGGAAGGTGATGGGGAAGCATCATCCAGGGTGTGGTTCTTTTTAATTATTGTGCAGAGCTTTGTGTCCATGGGCCCAGGAGGGCCCCATCAAGCAGTCTGTACTCACTAATCCTGTTCAGTCTGTGTCTGGGGATTTTTTTTTTTCTGGACAAATTTATAAGGTCCTATCTTCCCCTTAAAACCAAAGATTGTCTCTGCAGGAGGGGGGGTTGTCATGTCACTCAAATATAAGCCTTGGGTCAACACGGTTTTTGCTTCCTTAGCCATAGAGAATCTCATTCAGTTTTCACAAGGAGGAAAGGGAAGCCAAAATTGCACAAAAATGTGATCATTTGATTACAGAATATCCGTCTTGTGTTATCTGTTGATGCACCTAAATGCTAATCTTTTGACGACACTGTATCCGACACCCCTCCCCCACCATAGATGCTGAACTGGAGAGCTGATTTGCCATAGTTCCTGTCCTTGCTCCCTGTGTTTCTCCCTTTCCCTCTCCCCAAAGCCTTACACTTCAGCCTGACTTTTGATCACTGTGAGTCAAAGACAATTCTGCTTCCTGTGGCCATCACCAAGGCTGTGTGTGTTCCTGTCTCATCCTGTCCCACCCTCCCACCTTGCCCTAGGAGCATCGCCATTTCCAGCATGGTTCTGTCATCTTTGGCTTCTCCTATGGTTTTGGATCTTTCTTATTTGTACCACTCCCTATGTATTTGAAAGGCTTAGCTCATGATTTAACTGTATTTTTCATGATGCTTGATGCATGATTTTAAACTACTCTATTCTTAATTAGGATATGAAGAGGACAGAGTAGATAGTTCAGGGTTGTTTTTTCCCCCCTTTTCACATTATTTTATTCAAAACATGCTACTTGCCATCAAATATGATAGTAAAAGCAAGAAGTGATGAAAATTCATTTACGAGTTTGTGAATCAAGTAAGATTGTATAGCTTGGAAAAGTGATTTTACCATAATTAAGACTATAAAAAGATTCTGTACAGGTGATGGGAATTGAATATTCCATACTGCCTAGTTATGTGGTGCTATATAGTAAAGAGGATGAGTTTAGGAAGTTATGTGGATCTAAGAGCATCAAGATCGTTTTCTCTTTAATGAGTCACCTTTTCAAGTTAACATTTAGAAATAGTTATCTAATATGTTTGATAACATTTTTATACAGGCATAAAAGTTTCTAACTTGTAATTGTTTTGCTTGGTGACTTGATGAACCAGACTATTTTGAATAAGAAGTGGGAGAGTGAAGGGCAGATTCTAATAAAGTTGGTTAGACTGGTAGTTAGCAGACAGTTGACAGGTCTGGGTCTGTTCCGAGGACTGATTTTGGTCCAGGCTGAGTCCAAGGAAGAAAAGGAAACCAGAAAAGATCTTCATGGTATGTAGGTGAGTTTGATTGATGGAAATCTAGGTGAGCCCAACACACATGACCCCCCCCACTTTTTTTTTTTTTGCCATCCTGCCACCCCTTCGGCTAGAGACTCCATAAGGGGTGTGGTTCTGGGGGAGATAAGGGGTGCCGCAGTCAAGTCTCTTATGATCTCTTATTATTTAGGATCAGACATATGGATTGAGCACCCTTTTGAGTCCCAAAATTGTTGAAGACCTCAGGGGAATTTGGCTTTCAGCATTGCTTATATGGTCATAAATTCAGAAATTAAAAGTCAGAACATACATAAAATTCTACTTATTCAGAATAAAGTTGTTATGTGTTAATACTAAGCAGCTTTTTTCAAAAATAATTGCAGTTCCTAAAACAAAAATTGTATGATTGAGAAGAGTGAGTGGTTTCTGTTATTTCTGTTATTTTATGTTTCTAGCCTGCAGCAAACAAATAGTTTAATTTTCATATCTGCATCTGCCTTCAGTGTGTTGCAGAGTGTTGTTTTGGTTAAGGTGAAAAAAATTCAACCTTTCACAGATAAGTGGCTGGGAAAAAGAACAGTAATTTAATCACTTTTTCAGATAAGTGTGAATATTGTTCTTTGATTCTGTGCCAAAACTTGACAGGTGGAAGTTTCTTAAGGGTTAGTGTGATATCTGCAACTGCCATCAGTGAACTCTTTTATACTATATGACATTATAATCTACTCTCCTGTTCAGTATTTTGCATGGATCTTTTACCTATTCATAATTTTATATTGTGCTTCGATCATTTGGAAATACCGGTTCACCCAAATATGTAAAACTTCCAAATATTGATACTTTTTGCTATACCTCATATCATCTTTGATCTCACCAGAAAAGTCATTAAATACTGGAAAGTGGTCAAAGTCATTGTGGCTGATACAACTTTCATACCATTTTAAGTTTTCGCCTCAAAGCTTAGTTTTATTGTAATAAATAGTGTTATTTTCTTTTCATTTTCGTTTTGGGGAAATACCCAGTGGTGCTCAGGGCATACTCCTGTCTCTGTGTTCAGGGATCACTCCTAGTGGGCTTGGGGGACTGTGTGGAATGCTGGGGATTGGACCAGGACTGTGTGTGTGAAAGGCAAGTACTCTACCTATTCTATCTGTCTGGTCTCAGTAGTGTTATTTTTATACTTTGGAGTAACAGGTAACAGGTTCATTTTATTTGTTTTTGGTTTGGGAGCCATACTCTGCCAAACTCAAGGCCTAGTCCAAGTCTGTGCTCAGGAATTACTCTTGGTGGGCTCAGAGGACAATATAGGTGCCTGGAATCAAACCTAGATTGGCTGCATGCAAGGCAAGTGCTCTATCCACTGTACTATCACTCTTGTCCTTGTCTGCATTTATTTTTGGAGAAACACCTACCAAATATCCAAGTTTAAAAATCATAGTCTGTTCTTTTGGTGTTTCTTTCATGTGAAAATGGTGCTTTATGAAAAAGTAACTAAATCCATGTATAGCTTAAATATTTTTCCTAGAGACAACTACCATACTTTTGTATACCGCAGAAGCTTTATGCATGTTTTTATTTTGTAACTTGGATTATTAAAATGATGTATGCCCAGGGGTCAAGATTTAATTAAAATAACAATTTTCTGTTTCTTCAAGGATATTAAGTAAACACTTGTATTTACCTTATTGTGAGCTCATTGCACTGAAATGTAACTGGACAGGTGATGTCTTGCCTTGATTTGTGCTAACATCAGCAGTTGTACTGACTACTGTTTTGGCACAATCATTATCAACCTGGCGAAGAAGGCAAATATCTTCTTAAAAGAATTGCAGGTTTAGTCCATGAATTCCTCCTGGAGTTCTTTCTACAGACTGTCCTTGGAGAATTTCTGTTCCAGAGAAAGGGCCCTGTTACACACACCCCAACAGGTTCACCCTTGTGATGTTGAAAATAAAAATGCATAAAGACTACAGTTATGTTTCCTTCTTAACATAGCTAAGTCCTTACCACCTAATAGAGGAAAGACCAAATCAAAATTTTTTTAATATATTTTTATTTTAGAAATACATATACACAAAATACCTAAGCAAAATACCTAAGGAACCATGATCTACGAAATTGTAAATAGAGTTTCAGGCGTACAATGTTCCACCACCAATCCCGCCACCAGAGTGACCTTCCTCCACCAATGTTCCCAAGGTTCCCGCCCACTTCCTGCAGGAAGTAATGTGAGCCATAGTCTCTATAGTTGTTTTATGTAAAGTATTTGACCTATAACTAAATACTATGAGAAGGACTTTTGCTTCTCACTTGATAGCATAAAAGGATCTGTAAGTGCCTTCTCTCTATAAACACTAAAAAGCTGGACAAGACACTTGAAACAATTGTCTTCACACATTGGGTGTCAGATAAGATTGTGTTTTCTTTTTTTTTTTCTTCTTTCTTTTGGGGGGTGTAGTGGGGAGGGCTAACACCTGACTATGCTTAGGCTCATGTTCAAGGGAAACTCCCAGCGTGCACACGGGTCCGTGTGGTGCTGGGGTTTGAACCTAGGCCTCCTGCATGCGAAGCATGTGCTCAGCCCATTGAGTTATTTTTTACTTTTAGATTTGCCTTTTAGAAATACTGTGATTTCTAAAAGAAGAGGAACATAGAGGTGAGCTCTATGATTGCTTTGACTTTCTGCATAGATGCAGTTTCCAGGTCTTGACAAATAGAGGAAACGTTCAAATGGACTTCTATGGTGTTGCTGAAACATTTAAAAATGATAAAAGGGGTTGAATATATATTCATATAATGGCAGAGCCATAATACATGGAACAAAAACTAATCAATGAAGTATATCCACAAGTATAGTTGGGAATTTCAATACTATTCTCTCTGTAATTAATTGTACATTAATTTTATAAGGATATAGAAGACTTAAGAGACACTAAGACTTAAAAGACTCCAAGATAACACTAAAAGTAGGTCTAATCCACGTGTAGAAATTCCGACCACCCTGCAAGTGCACATGAAGCTTTCATCTATATTGACATAAGCAGGTAACTTTTTAAAAATCACAGTAAGACTGAAGAGATAGTATAGTGAATGAGGCTCTTGCCTTGTAAGAAGCCGACCTAGATTTAATCCCCCGCACCCCATATGGTCTCGTGAGCCCTGTCAGAAGTCATCCGTAAGTGCAAAGCCAGGAGTAAGCCCTGAGCACAGCTGGGATGGCCTCAAAACAAAACAAAGAAGAAAAGAAAAAAATGCACCAGATTTAAAACTTCTAAAATCACACAATGTGCGCTGACCAAAACCAGAATTAGAATCCTGTACTCAGAGCTGGAGAGAAGTACAGAAGGTAAGACACTTGCCTTGTACACAGCCATGGTTTAGTCCCCAGAACCACATAATGATCCCTGAGCACAGAGCCAGGAGTAAGCTCTGAGCACAACCCAGGTGTGACCCAAAAACCTAAACAAATAAGTAGAATTCTGTAATAGAAATTAGAATTGTTTCATAGAAAGCTTTGAAAAATTCTCAGATATTTAGAAATCACAGTGTGGAGAGATAGTTCAGCGGGTAGGGCACTTGCCTTGCACACGACTGACCCCGGGTTCGATGCCTGGCATCCCACCCCACCCCTGAACACCGCCAGAAATAATCCCCGAGTCCTGAGCCAGGAGTAACCCCTGAGCATCGCTGGGTGTGACCCAAAAAGGAAAAAACAGATTTAGAAATTGCACAGTCGGTTTCCTAATAACTCATGGCAAAATAAAAAAAATCACATGCAGGATACACAAACGAACTTTGGAGCAACTTTGCTGCAGAAATGGCCCCGGACTTTGCATAGGCCGTTTCCACTGGGCAACTTCAGACGGGGGCAGGCGCCATCCCTCCAGGTGCCCTCTTGGAGCTCCAGCGGCCGCCATTTTCCAGAAGTCAGCGACAAGCTCCAGGTAGGAGTGGTGGTGGCAGCAAATGCCAGACCGCACGGGACAGAGGAGGAGTGGGCACTCCTCCTTCCCCCTGCCCTGATGGGACTTCGAGATGGTGCTATATCCAGCCACCATCTACTTAAGCTCCCACAGGGCCATGATCCAGAGACGCACAAACCTTGGACCCGAGCAGCTTGCTGCAACGATCTCTTCAGACCCTGTCACTGTCACTGTCATCCCATTGCTCATCGATGTGCTCAAGCCGTCACCAGTAACGTCTCCATTGTGAGACTTGTTTCTTACTGTTTTTTGCATATTGAATATGCCATGGGTAGCTTGCCAGGCTCTGTCGTGCGGGCAAGATACTCTCAATAGCTTGCTGGCCTCTCTGAGAGGGGTGGAGGAATCGAACCCGGGTCAGCTGCATTCGAGGCGAATGCCCTACTGCTGTGCTATTGCTCCAGTCTCTTCAGACCCTAATTATTAAAATTTTAGAATTCCTAGAGCCTGCTGCCATGCAACATTATATTGTATCCATAACAAACAATACAAAACACATTGTCTAGCATTTCCTTTTCGGCAGGTATGAGCAGTGGTGGGACTGGTATCGAAATACCAAAGGTAACTAAAGTAGAGAAAGAGAGTATTGTGCAAATTATCTGCCACACAGGCAGGGGGAGGTGTAGAATGGGTGAGGTTGGGGGATACTGGGGATTTTGGTGGTGGCAAACATGCACTGGTGAGGGGATAGGTGTTTGATGACTGTGTGACCAAAGCTCAAACATGAAAGCTTTATTACTGTACCTCACGGTGAATCAATAAAAAAAAAATAATAGTACTGTAGCACTGTTATTCCGTCGTTCATCGATTTGCTCGAGCGGGCACCAGTAACATCGCCATTGTGAGACTTGTTGTTACTGTTTTTGGCATATAAAATACGCCACAGGTAGTTTGCCAGGCTCTGCCGTGCAGGCAGGATACTTTCGGTAGCTTGCCAGGCTCTACGAGAGGGACAGAGGAATCGAACCTGGGTCGGCTGCGTGCAAGGCAAATGCCTTACCTGCTGTGCTATAAATAAAATAAATTTAAAGAAAAAAATAACATGCAAAATAAAAAAAACATTTGGAATAAAAATGAGAAATCAGCAATCAACATGCCAGTTCATGGGCTGCAGCTAACATCAAGCTAAGAGAACAATCTACCACTTTAAAGCAATGATATAATAAGCTAGAACAGAAGAGTGAAATAATCCTCCCCCTAGAAGTAGAAGAACACAATAATAAAATAAAAACTAATGAAATAGAAAATGAGGAATCAGTAGAGAAAAATTAAGCAAGCCAGGCACTAAGTTTTGAAAAGACAGCCTCACGGTGTCAGGAGGGATCTTAAGAGAGCAGGGAGAGCTGTGGGCAGTCCTTAGTCTGTATCTTAGGCATCAGGACAGTGCTGGGCATGGTTCCTGCTGCCAGAGGAGTCCAGCAGAGACTCAGCTTCACAGAGCGGGAGGCTGGCGGTGCTGGCGGCCTTGAGGGTGGTCCTGGAATCCATCCAGGGTGAGCCTGTACTTCTGACACTAGTGAGGTGGGGAAAGTGGAGGGAGCCAGGACAGGAGTCAGAGAAGCCAAAAGTCAGCTGACAATGTTAACCTAGCTGAGAAAGAAAGGAAGTGGGGAAGTAAATAATCTGCCACTGAGAAAAGATTAGCTCTTACTTTTTCCCTTGCGGAAAAATTCTATTTCTGCATTAAAAATTCAAACACCGTGAAAGCCTTAGAGGAGGTCATTTTTTACTCTCAATTAACTAATGAATTAATCATGCTTAAGTTTAAATTGTAGTTGGTAAGAAAATGTTCGGAAAATAATTTCTTTGGAGGACTTTCAAGATGAAATGGGAAAGCAAAAAAAAAAAATGTGCTGTTACTTATGTGCCCCCCCCCAGGTGATTTTCAGAATAAGTATACTTTTATTTTTTTATGCTACTTTTGACTTTAAAAAAAAAACTTAACTTTTTACTGACCATTTTATTTACTATAGACCAAGTGGAGGCAGGCAGAGGAGAAAGATTTATTAGGTATGTTTCAGATGAAGGGAAAATCATGGGCTGGATTCTCAGTTTAATTTTAATAAGTGAAGTGCCTAAAGTAAATTCTGGTATATAATTCATGTCTTAGAGCTGTGGGAGTCTTATGTTTGTGTGCTTGGTTTTCTTTTCTTTTTTCTTTTTCTTTTCTTTTTTTTTTTTTTACAGAGATTAAACTCTGGCTTCTCACACTAGGGCAAGTGCTTTACTCGTTACATTACTAGCCTCATAGCTAGGTGATGTTTTCAAACAAAGAGCAACAACAAAAACCTAACTTTATGCAACTCTGAAGTGCTTTTTATAAAATATTTGTTAATGTGCCTGGCAAAGAAAGCTGGATTATACCGTTTTTGTAGTATAGAAATACTTGAGGCTTCTTGAAACACCTACGCCTTCTTAGATGGCCATTGAAAGAGGAAAGCATCAGGAAAATATGTATTTGCACGTGATTTCTCTGTGCTCTCTGTCATCTCCCAGCGGGCCCTGGCTCTGGATAGAAACTACTTCTGGCAGCAGAACTCTCTGAGGAAAATGTTACTCCTTATCGCAGAAGACAGAATTGTACAAAGAGTGAATTTAAAAATAAAGTCTGCTTGCTAGGGACTTGCTGCTGCCAGGATAGGAGGTTTGTTAGTTTTTAGTATTTCTTTGCTTTCTCTTATTCTCAAGTCCTTTTTGAAAAACAACACAACAAAACACTTGACAAATTTCTTTTCTTTTCTTTTCTCTTTCTTTTTTTTTCCCCTTTGCTTTCCTTTTCCTTCTTTTTCACTAGAAGAATTATATTTTACGTATTTTAATTTAATTTGAGGCCTTGTGGCTTATAATACTGTTAATGGGAGGGTATCATTCAGATAATGGACCAACCCCACACCCTCCACCAGAGTGGCTGCTTCCCTCCACTATTGACTCGGTGGCTCCCTCTCAAGTGACTCAGTGGCTCCCTCTCAAGTGCCCCTGGTCACATTTGTTTCTTATCTCTCTTGTGCTCTAGGTTTAATATTTTGGGTCTCTATAGTCTACTCATGATCTAATAATTTAAGATCGGTTTTCTTTTCCTATAGCCATGTTGTTGATGCTGTGTCTGCAGGAGTAAAATTACTAGGTCCTAAATAGAAAATTAACATGTAAACCATGGTATTTAAATAAAGTATTTTTTAAAAAAATAAAAAGTCCTGGGGCTGGAGCAATAGTACAGCAGGTAGGGCATTTGCCTTGCATGTGGCTAACCCGGGTTCGATTCCCAGCATCCCATATGGTTCTCTGAGCACTGCTAGGGGTGCTTCCTGAGTGCAGAGCCAGGAATAACCCCTGTGCATTGCCAGGTGTGACCCAAAAAGTAAAAAATTAAAAATTAAAAATTAAAAAGTCCTTTCAGATGTACCTGCTATAGAGATAGACCCCCTAGAGGGAAACTAGGGACATTGGTGGAGGGTAGTGCGCACTGGTGAAGGTATTGGTATTGGAACCCAATACCTGAAACTCAATCACAAATATCTTTTTAACTTTGCAATTTACAATAATTGTGATTCAATTTATCGGTGATTCAATAAATAAGTTTTGGGGGCTGGAGCAATAGCACAGCTGGTAGGGCATTTGCCTTGCATGTGGACGACCCGGGTTCGATTCCCAGCATCCCATATGGTCCCCTGCGCACTGCCAGGGGTAATTTCTGATTGTAGAGCCAGGAATAACCCCTGTGCATCGCCAGGTGTGACCCAAAAAGCAATAAATAAATAAATAAATAAGTTTTTAAAAAATGTCTTTTCATCACAAATCTAGGGCCAGAGAGCTAGTGCAGCAGGAAGGGTGCTTGCTTGTTTTGCACACAGCGACCCAGGTTCAGTCCTCAGCACCACATCCCACTAGGAGTGATCCCTGAGCCCAGAACTAGGAGTAAGTCCTGAGTACTGGCTAACGTGGCCTCTAAAATAAACCAAAGGAAAACAGAACAATCTTTAGCACCTCCTCCACCACTCCCATTCAGGGAAACTTTTTTGAAGCAATGTTTTGTATTTTGTGCAGTAGGAATTACAAAAGAAAGTTTAAAAAAACAACAACAACAACATTTTTTGAGCTGTGAAGGAATCCAGTAAGATTTTCCATTGATTACAGAGTAGCTTAAATTCAGTTGTTATTCTCTCGACTTTTAGTAGAATGAAGGTGAGCTTGGATCCTACATCAGCAAAATGTCCTGGCTTTTCCAGGTTAATCTTGTTTTGCTTCTATTTCTTTCCATACTTTTAAGAACACATCTTTTACTTTGGAAAAATTGTAGATTTTCAAAAAAGCAAAGATATTGTGGAGTTCCTGTGTACTCCTCCCCAACTTTTCCTATTGTTTGCCTCTTATAACCAGGGTATATTTGTCAAAACTAAGAAAACAATAGTAAGTTTCTATTACATAATATTCAGATTTTACTAGTTTTCTCTAATATTCCCTTTCTGAGCCAAGATCCAGTCAAGAATACCATATTGTGTTGAGGCATCTTATCTGGTTGATTTCTGTTCTGTGAAAATTTATGTCTTGGGAGGGATACTGGGAACATTGGTGGAGGAGAATGGCCACTGGTGGAGGGATGGGTAAATGATCACTGTATGACTGAAATGCAAAGACGAAAGTTCAAAGTTAATAAGTTTGTAACTGTACCTCGCGGTGATTCACTAATAAAAAAATTATCAGTCTTTTTATTGGTTTTTGAAGACTGTTGCTCAGTTATTTTGTGGCATGTATCTCACTTTGGTTTTGCTTGATGTTTGTCTTCTGTAAACTGAGTTTATGGATTTTGTGGAGTATTGTGAGATATAAGTCAGCCTTTTGAAGTCCCATAGTATCAGAGGCACATTCTGCCAATGTGACTCACCATTGTTGTTGTTAACCTTGATCATTACTACCCACTTCCCACACGCTAAAGGAGTGGCATAGTACATAATCCCTTAATGAATAACTGCCTAAATTATTTGAATTTTTTTTGTTAAGGTCTCCCCCTGACCCCATTACTTTATTTCTTCAATCATTTATTTATGCACTGTGAACACATGTATATTTGTTTTCTACCTTGAGTTATAACCCATTATAGTATTATTTTGTTAATCAAATAGTTCCAGCTGTGGCCCTGGGAACCTTCATGTGGCTCTTTGACATTCCCCTATCCTATATAAACCAAAAATACTCCCTTACACACTCTGATACTACATCATGTCATGAGCTCCAAGCATCCTATCCTAGTCGTATGCTCAGGCATGCCGTTTCTCCAAGGAGCCTGGTGTTTTAAGTTTGATGGTGGTTAGGAGCCAGTATCTCGGTCGTGAGTGTGCTCGTTGTTACTGGAGTGCCCCTGGTTTAGGCTCGCTAAACAGGAAAACAAGGAAGTACATGTACATATAATAACCAGGGTCTATACATGATCATAATTATTTCTCTTTGCTTCTGTATCTATACCAAGTAGACATGATGCCTCCTTGAGGAAACCAGGAGGTGGAGGTCTTTCTGTCCTTCCCTTTTGTGTTTAAAGAACTCCTCTCTCTAGTTGTAATGCACTGACTTCACCATCTGATCACTGATCTGTTCATATTGGATACATGTAAAGAAATTTTTATTCTATATATGCATTTAATTTTTTTAATTTTTTATTTAATCACCATAAATTACAGCTGTTCCAGCACAAACCCCTTCACTAGTGTCCACTTCCCTCCATCTATGTCCCCAGTTTCCCTCCTGTCCCTAGCCTGTCTCTATGGCAGGCACTTTTCCCCTCCATCATTATTTTAATGTTCCTTCCCTGACCTATCCTTCCCACTTCTACACTAATGGCAGACTTGCTACTGAGGACCAGTTCTCATCATGCTCTGTGTTTCTGTTGCCTTTGGGCATTAGTTATTTCCCTAAGTTTCTTTATATCTTGCATGTGAGCTATATCATTCTGTGGCTGTCCCTCTCCCTCTGACTAACTTCACACAATCTGATACTCTTCAGATCCACCAACATAGCAGCAAAGTGCAAGACTTTGTCTTTGCTTACAGCCAAGTAGTATTCCATTGTGTATATGTACCATGGTTTCTCTACCCAGTTACCTGTTTTTGAACACTCGGATTGTTTTCAGAATTTGGCTGTTGTGGATAGTGCTGCAATAAACACAGGAGTACAGATGTGTTTTCTGCATTGTGCTGTGGGGTCCTGGGAGTATATTCCAAGGAGAGGAATTGTCGGTTCATTTGGAAGCCCAATTCCTAAGTTTTTTGAGGACTGTCTATGTTGTTTTCCCAAAAAGGCTGAACCAGTAGACGTTCGCACCAGCAGTTATTGAAGGTCCCTTTTTCCCCAAATTCATGGCAACACTGGTTGTACTTTTTTGTTGTTGCTGTTGTTGTTTGATTTTGGGCCACACCCAGTGATGCTCGGGGGTTACTCTTATCTCTTCACTCCTGGTGATGCTCGGGGACCATATGGGATCCAACCCAGGTCGTCTAAGTGCAAGGCAAGAGCCCTACTTGCTGTACAATCATTCTGACCCTGTACTTTTTGATGAGTGTCTGTCTTTGTGGTGTGAGGTTGTAGTGCAGTGTTTCAATTTGCATTTCCCTGATAATTAGTAATATAGATCATTTTTTTCATGTGCCTTTTGGTCATTTGTATTTTTTTCTTTGAGGAAGTCTCTGTTCATCTCTTCTTATTTTTTCACCAAGTTGAATAATTTTTTATTGTTAAATTATACCAGTACTTTTTATATCTTAATATTAACCTTTTATCCAATGAGCGGTGGGCGAATAATTTCCTCTCAGTCTGTGGGTGTCTTTATATTTTGGTCATTGTTTCCTTTGAGGTGCAGAAGTGTCTTAATTTAATATAGTTCTATTTGTTTATCTTTGTTTCTGTTTGCTTAAAGGTACCATATCCTTAAAGATGCCTCTAGCTCCAGTATCATGAAGAGTTCTACATGTAAAGTAATTTTTAAAAATGTCAGTTCCTACTCTTATAGAAAGGAACTTTACCAACTAGATAGCAGTATTTATCTACAATTTATTTTGCCTCTAGCCTTATAGTTCTAGTCAAAACATGATTTTCCAAAGTTACTTATGTCAGCTCCCTACCTCATGCCCCCTTCACTGAGATATGCTATACATTTTTAATATAGTCAGAATCTCTTGTCATTTAGCATTACCTCATGGGATTCTCAATCAACTTCTTGGGCTTTTTTTTTTTAATGTACATAAATTAAAGTTCACATTTTGTGTGACTGCCTTTCTATTATGCCTTTAGTTTTGCTTTTTCCAGAATGTAATGTGAAGGAATTCATCTAATATATAACCTTCCAGATATGACTGTTTTCACTTAGCATAATGCTTTTAAGATTCATCCCACTTGTGCAGAAACAGCTTGTTCCTTTTGATCCTCTATCCTCAAACAATAAACAATATTACATTATGTGGACCATCTTCTTCCTCCTCTGAGGCTTTAACTATTTCCTTGTTGAACAGCATTTTGCGTACATTTTTGTTTTAGTAATTCAGAATATAGCTTCTAAAAAATTTTACATACCATTTTTGTGTAACCCTAGATTTTCAGTTCGTTGGCCAGATGCTAAGGAGCAGGACTACTAGGTGGTGTGGTAGTTTGTGTGTATCTTCATAAGACGCTTTTCATGGCTGTTTTTTCAAGTGGTTGTTGACATTTTGTATTTTTGTTAGTCAAGGATGAGAATTCCCAGTGATCTGTAGTCTCACCTGGTATAATTTTGAATCATTTCTCTTTGACACTCAGTAGTGTCTTGGTTTAGATGAGCTGTGCTTTGTTGAATGAACCTGGAGAGAGAGAGAGAGAAAGAGAGAGAGAGAGAGAGAGAGAGAGAGAGAGACAGACAGACAGACAGACAGACAGACAGACAGACAGACATGTTGCACACATATACACAACACACATATGTTGGGTTGTGGTGCTCATGCATTCATGGTGCTTGATGGGGGGTTGCACAAAGTACTTGTGCTACTTTCACTTCTTAGCTCCTCACTCCTCTAGCGGTGAGGAGATTGAGTCCAGGGCAGTCTCCTCATCACTCAATCTCATTTTTTTTGGGGGGGGTAGCGGGTGCAGTGGGAGCAAAGTATGATTTTCCTCATTAGGAGCATGATTTTAGGTCATCTAATTTCAATAATGGCTGCTTAAGAAAATAAATAGGTAAAATAAATCAGAGTAATTCAATTGATTATACTAGATGGACATCATGTGGCTGAGTACTGCTTTCTCTCTATGAGTTTCTTTATTTTGGTACTTCTCCAAATTGTTCTGCACTTTCTTTGATGACACCACAAGTAATTTTCTCTATTTTTTTTTTAAATTTTGTCTAGCACTCACTCAAACGCTGTACTTTGGACCTTTCTCAGTACCCCAAGAAATGAAGAAAGTGCAGTCTCAGCTGTTCTCTGTCAGTCTCACAGTTGGTTCTCTGTCAGTCTCACAGTTGATGCTTCTTGCAGTGGTCAGAGTGCTGGTAAATCTTTTTGTGGTCCTCCTGCATCATTCCTGTAGAGTGTGTTACCCTTCACACCCATCGCCTTTGCTATTTTAATTTTCCTATTTATTCTTTGGGTTGTAACGTGAGCTATTACAGTTGTACCTTCAGTGTACTGTGTATTAGCCCTAGTCCAACGGCCTGTTTTTGTCTTATCTGAAACTACTTTCTTTAAAATAGTTTGTTTATTGGTTTGAGGGCAATACCCAGCAGTGCTCAGGGCTTCCTCCTGGCTCTGTGTTCAGGGATCACGCCAGTCAGTTCTCAGGGGATCGTATGTGGTGCTGGGGATGAAAACCCAGGTTGGCTATGTGTAAGGTTAGTAACTTACCTGCTTCTATGTCACACTGGCCCTAAGACATCTGAAAATGAGCTTTTAATTGGACACTTACTATTTTCCCTTTCTTTCCCCTTTTTTGTTGTTGTTACTTTGCTTCATTGACCAGGGGTTACACAGGAGTGTTCTGCTAGCTCTGTTCGCACACTTGAATAGAGCTGCTGGCCTAAGCTCAGCTGTGCTGTGCTGGGGATGGTACAGTTGTTGTTTTCTCCTAGATGATTAAATGCACCAAAACAACAAGACTGCATCAGCCAGGGAAAAATCTCAATGCCAATGTAAGGACTGAGGGAGAATGGGCGGGGACTGCAGCCTACTGGATGGCCACGACCTGTAAAGAAACACAGCCCATTCATTCACTGGTTTCCACCTGAAGCCCCCAGAAAAGATACTGGTGGGGAGGGGTGGCGGGAGGAAGCAGGATTGTATCTTGGCCTGAAGGATCTAAAATGGAGCTACTAACCAAGAACTGGATCAGAGTCTTGTCCGAGATTTCTTCTCCCTAAATCTCATAGGGACAGGTGGGGTCTATACTACCTTTCGCCGATTAACTCCCCTTCAAAAGTTTAGCAGCCATCTCTTTAGGGAGTGGGGGGAGATTCTTTCCTGAAACTGCAGTTGCCAGATATCTGTACCTCAAGCCTCTCTCTTTAGCCTCCCAGCAGAAAATATGTTCAAATATCTGTTTCTGCTAGATGCTTTTTAAAAATTAATTAATTTTTAAAATTGAATCACAGGGAGATACAGTTATAAAGTTGCTCATAATTGGGTTTCAGTCATATAATGTTCCAACATCCATCCTTTCACCAGTGTGCATTTCCCACCACCAGTGTCCCTAGTTTCCCGCCTGACCAACCCTCTGCTTCCACCCCCAGCAAGCTTCTCCACCCCACTTTTGGACATTATAGTTTGCAATGCAGATAATAAAAGGTTATCGGGTATATCCCTTTACCTACTTTCAGTAGTCAGTTCCTGTTCAAAGTAATCATTTCCAACTATTATTGTCATGCTGGTCCGTTCTCTATCCTACCTGCCCTTCGTCTCTCACACACTTGTGACAGTCTTCCAACCATTGACCAGTCCTCCTAGCCCCTGTTTTCCTTGGCCTTGGATTAAGTGCACCCTAGGAACACAGCTGCATTGGGTTGTGGTGCAGGGATCACACTTGAGAGTACCCCTGGGGTGGCATTCAATTGGGATGCGGGGGGAATGCTGGGGATTAAACTCTCACCCTAATACCTGAGGGGCAGGAACTGTGCCACTTAGCTATCCCCAGGCTAGGTAACTATCCCCAGAAAACTTAAAACTCTTCTTTTTTTCTTCATCTATAATCACACTTCCTTAGGCTTCCTAAAATAATGGTGTCAATGAAAATGAGAGTTAAAGGTTGGCTGAGAACATGTTTTAAGCCACTCATTCAAAGTTTTTATCCAGTCTTTTCAGAGGCAGTTTATGTAAATGAAAACTGTGACTATTTCTAGAAACTCCAGGCTGTTGCTTTACTTAGTCATGCAAGTGAGACTTGTGCTTGCAGGTCAGAAGCCACAGCTGCGCCTACATGCCTGTCATCTCATTTTTAGGAATGGCCAACCAGCTTTCATGGGGAGAAACTGGGGAGCAATGCAGTACCCCATAGGGACTGTCTAATCCACAGTAGTCAGAATATCAAAGCAGAATGCAGTGGTTAGCAGAGTTGACAAATCCCTCAGACTTATTTGAAGAGGCAGTGGCTTGTGGGCTAAATTGCTTCACTGGTGATTTTCCTTTCCTGACATCCAATTCAGGATTCTGTGCATCTCCTGCTAATGGGAGAATGATAGTCGGGAGAGTCAACTTTGAACTTCCCTGGCTTGTAAGTTCTTCATTGTCAGATCTTAGGCTAAGACGTTGGAGATTTCCTTCATTACTGATGGTTATCACAGGCAGTTGAACTTGATGTTCTCTTTTCAGCTCAGAAAATCATTTTATGATGAGAAATCAAAAATACTGAAGTCTATGAAAGGTATTTTCTTTCTGGCTAGAGGGATTCAGTTAGCTCCAATGTTAAAATATTGAGCACTCACAAGAGTCATGATGTTACAAGAGTTTTGGTGTAAGTCACTTAATGTCCACTGCCCTTGGTAAGTTCTTAGAATGAGCAGTCTGTCCCCTCAGCCATCAAGAGTGATCCCTGAGCACAGAACCAGGAATAAGCCCTAAACACTGCCGGGAGTGCTCCCCTCCTCCAGGAAAAAATGAGAGCCTGGACCCCCAATTTCTGAGGAGACTGTCCAATGATCTCAACTGTGATTTTAGGATAATGTTCAGATTATTTTTACCCCAGATGAAAATGTTTAAATCATGTTGACAGTTAATGTGTAAGCCTAGTTATACTGTGAGTCCTAGAATACAAAACAAAGTGTACTGTGTGAAAATGACATTTTAATCTAGGATCAACTTGTTAGTTGGGTTAAAATTAAAAGGAATTTACACCCCCAATATTATATATATTTAAAATATATCTGCAAACAATAATGCCCAAAAGTAGAATATGGGGGAAATTGTCTGCCATAGAGGCAGGGGTAGGGTTGGGATTGGGCGGGGAGGGGCCCCCCAGCGGGGACATTGGTGGTGGAAAATGTACACTGGTGGAGGGTTGGGTGTTCGATCATTGTATGACTGAAACTCAAACATGAAAACTTTGTAACTGTATCTCATGGAGATTCAATTAAAAGTTTAAAAATTTTTTAAAATAAAAAATATATAAAATATCTGCTTCGATGCAAGTTCTCACCCACATAAAATTGCCTCTGAGCACCTCCCAGCCTGAGCATCTCTGCTACCGTGTGTGTGTGGCTCGGTGTGGTTGCTTGTTTGGATGGACTTTGTGTGTTTATTTGTCTTTGTTTAGGAGCAACCCCTGATGGTGCTCAGAGGCTGAAAAAACAAAAAAGGCAGAGAAATCTTTTGCTTCTTTGATTAAGCTGTTCATGGTCGGGTTTCAGTCATGCAGTGCCAACACCCATGCCTCCACCAGTTTATATTTCTTGCCACCAGTGCCTCCAGTTTCCCTCCCGCCACCCTCCTCTCAGCCTATCCCTATGGCAAGCGTTTTCCTTCTTTTAGAGAGAAAGCTTTTGAAAGATGGAAATAGATAGACTTTTTGCTTTGTTGTCTTCATTAAAGCAGTAGAAGCAAAGTTCCTTCTGTTCTTTTTTTTTTTTTTAATACATCTCAGTGGAACTCGTATTTGGAGAGTTATGTAGTTGCTTTAACTCCTCCCCTCTGTTAAGGATTCATTAATGTTAGCATTCCTCTTAGTTAAATTTTCATTCAGCTTTTCTTTATTTTCATGATTTAGTGGCAAATTGTCAATTGTATTTCCCTTTTGAGAAATGTTTCAGTTTTTAGGCTTGAGTTAATAATTTTTGGAACAGGGGGGTTGTAGTGGGGTCACAGCAGCAGTGCTCAGGGCTTACTTACTCCTGGCTCTGTGCTCAGAGATTACACCTGGTGATGCTCAGGAGACCATATGTAGTGCTGGAGATCAAACTGGGGTCAGATCCATGCAAGGCAAGTGTCTTGTCCCATTTATTATTTCTTCAGGCTGAGCAACAAATTTTGTTTATTTCACTGAGGCACGGAAAAAATTGGTCAACCTGCACCCTTTTTGATGGAAATTTCCTCACTAAATAAACTTGCAGCAATAGCTTATATAAATTATAATGATACAGCTCTTTGCTGGCTTATAATGGGATTATATCTTGACAAACCCACTGTAAGTTAAAAATATCAAAAGTCAAAGTGTACTCACCGCCATCTCACCAACTGATTGTAACATAGCCTCGCTTCTTGTAAGTATGTGCAGGACAATTACAATAACCTCTAGCCGAGCATGTTCATCTAACACAAAGCCTCCTTTATAACAGATGGTAAATAGCTCATAAAATTTATCAAAACCTGTACACTCTAGAGTATTGTTTGTTTGCCCTCCTGATTGCATGACTGACTGAGAGCTGTCTCACTGCTGCTGCCCAGCTTCACAAGAGTTTCTTTTAATATCACGTGCTTGGAAAAGATGAGAATTCTAAGCATGGTTTCTCCCACAGGCATGCCACTTCCATGGCATTATGAAGTCAGATGCTTACTGTATGTAGCTGGCTACAAATCCAAAGACAGTGCAAGAAATCTGAATTTTTTTTATCTATTCAGGAAAGATTATGATCCGCTCATTTTGTTATGTATTTCATTCTAGTTCATTTGAGAAGTGCGAATCTATATAGCTGGTATTAGCTAGAAGACCCCATTCCCTGATCCCAAGGGTAAGGGGATGTTTAGGGTGTTTTGCTTCAGTTCTGTTATAGAGAGGCTATTCCTAATGAATGTTTTGTTTTGTTTGTTTTCTTTTAAAAATAATAATGTTCAAGAGAAAAATGATAGTGTCTCAGGTTAATGTTCTGAAGAGTTTTTATATCTCTCTTCCTAAAGAAACTGCCTAAAGATTAAAGAATGAAATAAAATTCAGAGGTTAGTATTCATGTGGCAATCCTCATTATAAAAGTACATCTGTCTAACCATTTGGGTTTCCCAGTCTCATTTGAGCAGACATTTAATGAGCATTTATTATGTGTAAGGTAATATCATGTGAGACAAGTAATAGGGTCAGGGACAAAGTATGATGTTGATAATTTTGTGGCATTCAAGGACTAACAGTTCTTTTAAAACTTTGAGGCATGTATTATCCTTCTGGGAAAGTGTGTTTTTATTTGTGGAACTTGAACATTTTGCATCTACTAGTCAGAGAGTACCAAGAACTGATGAAGGAATAAGTTCAGAAGTCTATTCAGAAGTTGGTGGTGGAATATGTGCACTGGTGAAGGGATGGGTGTTCGAGCATTGTATAACTGAGACTTAAGCCTGAAAACTTTGTAACTTTCCACATGGTGATTCAATAAAATTAAAAAGAAAAAAGATAGATAGGGAATGTAGCTCAGTGGCAAAGCACATGCCTACCATTCATGGTTATATGGGTTTAACCCCCTGCACAGCAAATAAATAAATTAATTAAGAAGAAGAAGGAAAATCCTCAAATGATATGTGTAAGATTGCTCACTAATCTAGTTTTTGACTTTCTGGGCTTGCCTATCCAGACAGTTTATGTAATATTATGAATATTTGTGCCTGACTTAAACTTTGAAATTTTCAAGGTTTGTCTTATAGAGTATTATCAGTACTTCATTCTTTTCTTTGGTTGAACAATATTGTATGGATATGTTACATTTTACTTATTTACTTATCAGTTGATGAATATTTTAATATTTCTTTTTTTAGATATTATAAAACAATACTCCTTTGTCCTGTCATATGTGAATTTTTATATAGGTATATGTTTTTATTTTTCTAAGGTATATTTAACTTAGGTATATTTAACTAATTTAATATATTAAATATATATTTAAATATATATTTATATATTTAACTGGCAACCTCTCCATGGCATATTCGATATGCCAAATATAGTAACAATGTTGGGTCTCATCCCACTTACCCTGAAAGAGCCTCCAATGCGGCACTTCTGGGAAGAACGAGTAAAGAAAGGCTGCTAAAATCTCAGGGCTAGAACGAGTGGAGATGTTACTGGTGCCCACTTGAGCAAATCGATGATCAGTGGGATGACAGTGATACTGTGATATTTAACTAAAGTTGGAGTTACAAAATTATGAAGACATACTATGGTTTAATTTTTTTTTCTCCTAAGAGTTTATAGTTTGGGGCGAGAGTGATAGAACAGCAGGTAGAGTGCTTGCCTTGCATATGGCTGACCTGGGTTTGATCTCTACTCTCCATTTGGTCCCCCTGAGCTTTTCAGGAGTGATACCTGAGCGCAGGGACATTTTTAAGAGTTTCTATTCTTTATTTTAGGTCTACTACCCTATTTTACAAGGATGAAGGGCTTGGGCCACACCTGGTGGTTCTCAGTGGCTACTTCCAGCCTGATGCTTGGGCATCACTCCTAACAGTGATTTGGGACCATATGGTGCTGGGTCTTTCTACATGCAAAGTATTACTTGCAGCCTGTTGAGATCTTTGCTGGACTCATATTTTGAGATACTTTTACTGTATGCTGTGAGACAAGAATTCAATTTCATTCTTCATATCTAAGTTGTCCACAAATTGTTTTATATATTATCCTTCCCTTTGAAATAATATTTCTGATAATATTTGAACACTTTAAATAATCTTTCTCACTCATTACTTGCCATAACTGTAAGGGTTTTTTTTTTTTACTTTCAAGACACTTTCATTGATCTGTGAGTCTATATTTATACTGTTCCCACATGGACAATCTTTATGATATTTTAAAATCTCACAATTGATTTTTTCACTTTTTATTTTTACCCATTGACCACATCTTTCTCATCATCATTTTTCAATCCTCTCTCTTGAATGTTCCTCAACTTGTATGACTGTTTTCTTCTCCCCAGCAGTTCCTTGGGTTTTATGAGCCGCCTCCTCTAGTGAAGAAAAAGAAGCATTAGCTTCTTAACTGATTTTTTACATCATTTTTGGATTTACCTGTTGCACTTGGCATTATGTAATTATTGGTATATAACAATGAAAAACTTAGATATGATCTGTAGTTTTGTGGGCCTTCCTAGTTGTGTGTGTGTGTAGCATGGGGGTGGGGTGTGTGTGTGTGTCTAATAATATGATTAAATTTTAAAAATAAAAAGATAAAAGAATGTGATGAAGGGGATTAACAATTTTTATGAAACATATATGGAGTTTTGCTACGTCCCTGTTAAATTTCCTCAGTGGCATTGTACTACTTTATGGATGAAGTACAAATTTTTATCCTAATAGTATTGAGCTTTTTTCAGTATTAGCTTCTACTAAGTTCTCTGCTATCTTCCTTTTGAATATTACTTATAAACTGTGTCTAATGTTAAAGTCTTAAAACTGCATCTGTATGCAATAGCACAGTGGACAGGGTTTTTGCCTTGTAAGCAGCCAAACCCAGTTTGATCCCGGGAATCCCATATGGTTCCCCAAGCACTGCCAAGAGTGATCCCTGTGCACAGAACCAGGAGTAACCTCAGAATCACTGGGTGTGCTCCCCACACTTTCCCCACAAAACCCAGCAACAACAACATCAATACAAAACTGCATCTGTAGTGGTAAAATATTTGCAGTAGACTCTATCTTGTTTTGTTAGACTTTTATTAAATACTTTAATTTTTTGTCTTTTATTGTTTTGGGAATCACATCTAGTGATGCTCAGGGCTTACCCCGACTGTGCTTACAGATCATGTTTGGTAGTGCTGAGGGTACTGTGTGCAAGGCAAATAAATACCTTAACCCCTGTACTATCTCTCCAACCTCCAAATGCTGCGATTTTAATGATTTTTTTTACAAGTAGGATGAAGTATATTAAAGGAGTGTAATATAGAAGTAAAAAAGTGTAGCTGCAAAAGTTATTTCATAGTAAATCATTCTAGCTGCATTACATGAAACTGCATACCTAACCAGACTAGTCAAATTGTGGTCTTCAAATGTGCCAAATGTGGGGCTAGAGTGGTACTACAGAAGGTAGGGCTTTTGCCTTGCATGCAGTTGACCTGGGTTTGATCCTTGGCACTCTGTATAGTCCTCTGAGCCTCTTGAGAAGTAATCTCTGAGCTCAGAGCCAGGAGTAAGCCCTGGGCACAGCCAGGTGTGGCCCAAAAAATAAAACAAAACAAAATGTGCCAAATGTGCCAAATGTTCCGAAATGCTGAATTATGCTTTGACTGATCATACTGCCTGAGCTTGTTTAAATAATACCTAATTAATTTAATACTTCAATTTCTTAAATATAGTAAGTAAATATAAGCAGCATTATAAAAAATGAAATGTTTATGAATGAGGTTAAAAAAACAAACTCTGGGCTGAAGAGATAGTCTTCCAAGTAGGGCACTTGCCTTCCACATGGCCATATGATCCCCAGAGCCCCACCAGAAGTGATCCCTGAAGGCCAAGCCAGGAGTAAGCCCTGAACACCAATGAGTGTGTTTCCAAACTCCAAACCAAAAAACCAAAACCAAAAAAAAAAATAATTGTTTCCAACCATGCTCAAGGCCCCTCTCCACACATTTGGATGAGCCTCATGCATGAAGGTACCAGCAGAGGAACCCAGGTGTGTGGGACCCGGGGCTGAGACCTCCAAACCTGCTTGGATTGGGACTCGGCATCTTCCCCCCAGATTTCCCATTTCCCAGTAGCTAGGCGGCCACACCCAGGGACTTCCCCTGGTGCTGTGTAATCCCACCAACGGCCAACATCCAGAGACTTAAAACCAAGCTCCTGGAAGCACACAGCTGCTCTGTGGCCATGCAACATCTTTTTTTTTTTTAATTTATTTATTTTTAATTAGAGAATCACCGTGAGGGTACAGTTACAGATTTATACACTTTTGTGCTTATACTTCCCTCATACAAAGTTCGGGAACCCATCCCTTCACCAGTGCCCATTCTCCACCACCCGTAAACCCAGCGTCCCTCCCACCCTCCCCAATCCAATCTCCCCCCCACCCCACCCTGCCACTGTGGCAGGGCATTCCCTTCTGTTCTCTCTCTCTAATTAGCTATTGTGGTTTGCAATAAAGGTGTTGAGTGGCCGCTGTGCTCAGTCTCTAGCCCTCATTCAGCCCGCAACTCCCTTCCCCCACATGGCCTTCGACTACAATGTAGTTGGTGATCGCTTCTCTGAGTTGACCTTTCCCCGGAACGTGAGGCCAGCCTCGAAGCCATGGAGTCAACCTCCTGGTACTTATTTCTACAGTTCTTGGGTGTTAGTCTCCCACTCTGTTATTCCACTCTGTTATTCTATATACCATAGATGAGTGCAATCTTTCTATGTCTGTCTCTCTCTTTCTGACTCATTTCACTCAGCATGAAACTTTTCATGCCCATCCACTTAACTACAAAATTCTTGACCTCCTTTTTTCTAACAGCTGCATAGTATTCCATTGTATAGATGTACCAAAGTTTCCTCAACCAGTCATCCGTTCTGGGGCATTCGGGTTTTTTCCAGATTCTGGCTATTGTAAACAGTGCTGCGATGAACATACATGTGCAGATGTTGTTTCGATTGTACTTTTTTGCCTCTCTGGGATATATTCCTAGCAGTGGTATTGCTGGGTCAAATGGGAATTCAATATCTAATTTTTTGAGAGTCGTCCACATTGTTTTCCAGAAGGGCTGAACCAGTCGGCATTCCCACCAGCAGTGAAGAAGGGTCCCTTTCTCCCCACATCCTCTCCAACAGCGGTTGCTTTTGTTCTTTTGGATGTGTGCTAGTCTCTGTGGTGTGAGGTGGTATCTCATGGTTGTTTTGATCTGCATCTCTCTGATGATTAGTGATGCAGAGCACTTTTTCATGTGCCTTTTGGCCATTCGTATTTCTTCCTTGGTAAAGTTTCTGTTCATTTCTTCGCCCCATTTTTTGATGGGGTTAGATGTTTTCTTCTTGTAGAGTTCAACCAGTGCTTTATATACCATTGATATCAACCCCTTATCTGATGGGCATTGTGTAAATATCCTTTCCCATTCTGTGGATAGTCTTTGGATTCTGGTCAATGTATCTCTTGTGGTGCAGAAGCTTTTTAGTTTAATGTAGTCCCATTTGTTGATCTCTGTTTTTACTAGATTGCTTAGTTCCGTGTCACCTTTGAAGATACCTTTATCTTCAATATCGTGGAGGGTTTCGCCGACCTTGTCTTCAATGTACCTTATGGTTTGTGGTCTAATGTTGAGGTCTTTAATCCATTTTGATCTGACTTTTGTGCCATGCAACATCTTATAGCCTAGTTTTCCCTCCGGGAGAAACTGGAAAGCTACCGAGAGTTTCCTGCCCACATGGGAGAGCCTCGGAAACTCCCCATAGTGCATTCATATGCCAAAACCAGTAACAATGCTGGGTCTCATTCCCCTGACCCTGAAAGAGCCTCCAATGAGGCATCATTGGGAAGGACGAGTAAAGAGAGGCTTCTAAAATCTCAGGTCTAGGGCGAATGGAGACGTTACTGAGACTGCTCAAGAAATTTGACGATCAACAGGGTGATGATTGATGATACGATTGATTGTTTCCAAAATGACCAGGAGGGTGAGTCAGTTTTGTTGTTTCCATGAAGAAATTCTGTTGTTACTGAATGTTTAATATTATATTTGTTATAAATGTTTAATATTATTTTACATATGTTTAAAACTCTAATCCAAACTATGTTCTGTCTCAGTTGATAATGAGCACTGAAACAGAGCTGTTTTTTTTCTGTCTCCGTTAGTTATTTATGCACACGAAGATGTGGCTTGGGCTCTGGCTCAGTGGTAGAGCACTTGCATGAGTAAGGCTCTGCGTTGGTCTCTCCCAGCACTACATGGTACCCTAAGTGATGCTGGTAGTGACCCCTGAGCATTTGGAGTGCCCTGCCCTGAGCACCACTGGGTGTGGCCCAATTATCCCCTCCTAAGTAAGACAACAGGGAAAATAGGACATTTTTGATACTTAATTTATAGAAGAGCTCTTGATCTCCTGGTTCATTCATCTAACAATTATTTATTGAATGTCTACTCTGAGCCACGCACTGTTTTATGCACTGGGGCTGTAGTTTGGTGGGAAATCAAGACTCTGCCTATCAGGGCATCCCAGTTAGGAGCTGATGGAATCAGCTGATAAAGAGAAGAGGGGAGAATGGTATATAATACACTGAGTGGGCTTGGCTCCTTAAAATTACCTTTTATTGGCTTGCCTTTTCTTCCACGCCCATGTTCTCTTTTGAATAGGTATCTCTCTCTTTTCCTTTTCTGTTTTTTCCACTCTGGGAAAGGCTATTTTTTCTTTTGAACATGATTCCTCTCATTCTCTCCCCTCATATCTCTCTAAGTAAATTTCTTTCAATAAAAACTATTTTACTTCACTTAAAAAAAAAAAGTTTCTTTAGGGCTGGAGTGATAGTGCACATGTAGGGCTTTTGCCTTATATGCAGCCGACCTGGGTTTGATCCTCAGCATCCCATATGATTCCCCCGAGCTCTGCCATGAGCAAGCCTAGAGCAGTGCTGGGTATGGCCCAAATCCAAAAAATGATATAAATTAAAATATTAAAGTAACAATAGATTATCACCATTTTGTATCGATCATAAATATATGTTAAACACATATACATTATATATATGTCAAACATATATTTAACACATATTATATATATATATATATATTTAGTGTATGGTGTATTCTCAGGCACAGGATTGAGGCCATGCACTGTATTAACAACCCTGCCTCCATTTTAATATTTGTTTTAGACAAGAAACACCAGTAGGTGTGAAAATTGGTGGGTGCAAGTTTGATCAGTATTAGAATATTTTGATATTTTCAAAGCATCGCCCCGTAATCTGTAATATTAATTGCTAGGGGGAAAAACTATAACTGAAAAAAAATAGCTTTACACAAAAAATAAATAAATAAATAAATAAATAAATAAATAAATAAATAAATAAATAAAGTTGCGAACCCAGTATCAGTAGCATTGAGATAAGTCTTACATGGTACTGTGATGTATTGAAAGGAACACAGCATTCCATTCATGTTATTTCTGCTGAAAATAGGGTCTAACTGGGCTGGGAGATAGCTCAGAGGGATGGAGTGCATGCTTTGCATGTGGGAGTCCCAGGTTCAATCCCCAATACTGCATAGTCCCCTGAATACCTTGCTGGGACTAGTCCCTTAGCGCTGCTCATGTGGCCCCCAAAACCAAAGAGTGAACAAAGTGTATAACTAGAAATCTAATATGAGGGAAATTAAGAAGAGCTGAAAATAGCTTTTTCTATATAATTAGTAGTCTGCACTCTTCAAATATTTTTTTCTAAAACATAAAACAAAGACTGAAGAATTGTCCACATTAAAGGAAACTAAAGAGACATAACTGAATGTGGTGTGTGATCTGAGTTGTTTATTTGTAATACTGTGAGTGCCATTATTGGGACAAATGGCAGAGCCAAATGAGCTCAGTTGATTCAATAATAATATTGTATCACTGTTAATTTCCTGATGTTCCTACTTGTACTGTAGTTATGCAAGAGAATGTCCATGCTTTTAGGAAATACACAGTATTTATAAAATACATAAGTACACAGGGATAAAGGGCATCATGTCAGCAAATTATGCTCAAAAGGTTCAGGAGAGAATTCGACAGTTTTATAAGGAGAAAATTGGTGAGCTTTCAACATTTGGGAGAATCTGGGTGAAGAGAATGTGGAAATGCTTTGTCATAGCCCTATAATTTTTCTAAGCCTAAAATTATGTCAAAACAAAAAGTTAAAGAGACAAAGATATTCAGCAAAAGAGTAGGGTAGGTTTCACTCAAATGTACATGAACATTTTAAAATTTCTCTCTGCCTTTCCTTGGGGACTTATGAAAACTCTCTTTTCCTTCATTGTCTAATTGGAGGCAGAGAGGAGAGATTTTACGAACAAGAAGCAATACCCTGGCTCATGGCCTGGCAAGAGCAAAGGCCAGTTAATGTGGTCCTTTATTTGTCTCTGACCTGGAGCACTGTTTGTGTCTTGGACACGTAGTGCTCTCTTTGCTCTCAATGTCAATGGAGCTTCAATGCCTTCCTTTCTAGATATCTTAGACCATTTTATAAAGGTGTTATTTTTGAGCATCTCAGAAAATCTGAGACATACAGTAGCTGTAGCTGGAAAGCACGAATTCGAAGATTCAACTCAAGTGTCCTGCATTGGCAGGACAAGACTCTTCCGGCTCCCACACTTGCTTTCCTGATAATGTTAACTAGACAGTGTTGGATGTATTTCAGTATGTTGTCTGCACTGTGCTGTGTGAGGGGATGGCTAACCCAAAATTGCCCTTCCATCTGCTTCAGCCCTCTGGGACCCAGGAAAATGAGCCCCACTACCCTTCAGAATCAGGCAGACAAAGGGTGTGATCTGGGTGGCACCTACTACAAGAGAACAGGCATCCATTGTGAAAACCTTCCCCGGCTTAGTGTAAAAGCTCCTCTTTATGAGATATTGGTTCTCTCCAGCCACAGGAGAGTGCACACATACTCCCTACTCTTCATAGCCCCTGGAAATTATTGCATTTGGTGGTTCAATGTGTATTTAACCAGCAGCCTGCTCTTCAGGTCACTGCTATAAAGATAAATTCCTAGACCTCTTTCACAGAAGCACTGAACGGTTGCGTTAGATGATTGCCCGTTGCCATGCCCTGTGGATGGTTGCAAGTTTAGATCTCTTCCTTTTATGGTTACAGCCCCAGTGGCCCATGGGTACAGACCCCGTGGACCACCAGAACCTGGAGTTCTACATGTGGCACCCACTAAAAGCAGATATGGTTCTCAGTTCCTTTCTGGGAGATCTTGGCTTGTTGGAGTGAGACAGAAGCAGAGTATCAGACGAGGATCGTATCCACAGATGATGTCACTTCCCTGAGAACATGTTGGTAGGTCCCTGTATGCGTTCCACTCCAGAAGATGCCCCTCAGGCTGGTCACTGGGATTGGGACTCTGTCTCAGTGTACTGACTCTGCCAGGCACTGGCCAAGAATGGTCTTGGTAAGGCAGTATCACCTTAAAGAGAAGTTAGAAGAGCTGGACTGAAGAACAGGACTCTACACCTCCAAAAAGGCAAATATATATTCTCTAGTGCACATGGGTGGGTTGTTCTACATAATAAATCAGATATTTTTTAAATGGAGCACGGTGGCCATAAAAATCAGGAAGATAGAAATCAGTTATCTTTTCAGAAAGTAAAAGTGAATAGTACAAGACAGCTGTGAGATATAAATATTTGAAGACTAAGCAGCATACAGTTGGACAACCTTTGGATCAAAGAGGAAATCAAATGGGAAATCAAAAGATTCCTGGAAACAAGAATGAAGACAACTAGCCATCAGAACCTATAGGATATGGCAAAAACTGTAGTAAGGAAAGATCATAGTAACACAGACTATGATAGGGTAGGGTTACTTGCCTTGCAACGAGCTGACCCAGGGTTCAATTTCTGCCATTTTATATGGTCCCCTGAGCACTGCCAGGAGTGCGGCCAGGAGTAAACCCTATGCATCACCAGGTATGACCCAAAAAGAAAAGAAAAAAAAAGAAATATGAAAAGGCTCAAATAAACTTTATAACTTCATATTTTGAGAAACTAGAATAAATTAAAATAGATAAACCCCCAAAGTTAGTAGGAGGAAGGTAATAATAAAAATTAGGATAGAAATCAATGATACAGAAATCTTTCAAAGACAGCAAAAGATGGGGTCAGAGAAATAGTATAGCAGGTTAAGGTGTTTGCCTTGCACACAGCCGACCTGGCACACGTATGATCCTCCAAGATTAGAGAGCCAGGAATAAGCTTTGAGACCACTGGATGTAGCCCAACAACCAAAAACAAAATAAAAACATGAGATCAGTGAAGCCAAGAGTTGTTTTTTTTAAACAATAAATATAAAAATCAACAAATTATTATCTAGACTCCTAAAGATTAAAAGAGAAAAATAACAAATCAGAAATGAAAGGAGAACATTGTCACTGAATTGGAAATCTTAGAAGAAATGGATAAATTTTAGGAATCGTACAGTTCTTCCAAATCATAAAGTTCTTCCAAGCCATCAAAGAAGGGCTGTCACCTATCCTTCCCAAGCTCTTCCAGATAGCTGAAGAAATAGAAATTCTTCCTAACAGTTTCTATGAAAATAACATTACTGGGGCTGAAGCAATAGCTCAGCAGGTAGGGCATTTGCCTTGCACTCGGCCAACCGTGTTCGATTTCCAGCATCCCATATGGTCCCCTGAGCACAGCCAGGGGTAATTCCTGAGTGCAGAGCCAGGAATAACCCCGGTGAATCATCAGGTGTGACCCAAAAGGAAAAAATAAAATAAAATAACATTACTTTGATATAAAAGGCAGACTGATTTCACCAAAATAGAAAATTCCAGGCACATTCTTTTCTTATTCTCTATGGGTTACCTCTTTACTCTCCTTTTCATTCTACTTATTGAATATAATTACTTATTTAAATTACAGGGGCCAGAAAGATAGTACAGCAAATAGGGTGTATACCTTGCATCTGTTGAGTTCAATCCCTGGCACCACATGTGGTTTCCCAAGCCCCACCAGGAGTGATCCCTGAGCTGTCAAAAGAATAAATCCTGTGGCCAGAATGATAGTACAGTGGGTAGGGCATTTGCCTTGCACGAGGCTGACCAGGTTCAATCCGTGGCATCCCATATGGTCCCCTGATCACCATTCTCCTTAGTGTAGAGGCAGGAGTAACCCCAGAGCATCTCTGGGTGTGACCCCAAAAAAGGAAAATAAAAAAGAGTAAACCCTGAGAACTGCCAGGTGCGGCTGCCCTTATCAAAAAGTAATTAATTAATTAATTAATAGACCAATATCCCTGATGAAGATAGATGTAAAGATCCTCAGCAAAATCTTAGTGAACTGAAATCAGCAGTCTATCAGAAGAATCATCACTATGACCAAGTGGGATTTATTCAAGGGTTGCAAAGATGTCTTAAGACATGCATATAAGTTAAAGTGATGGATCACATCATCAAAGAAAAAGATAAAAATCATAATCATGTCAATAGATGCAGAAAAGCTTTGGCAAGATTCAACATTCATTTATGATTTTTTTTTAAAAAAACTCTCAACACAAAATAAATAGAAGAAACTTAATTTGAGATAGAAAGATCACATTCAACACACCACCACTGACATTATCTTCATTGATGAAAAACTGAAAGCCCTTTTCACTAAGATCAGGAGTGAGGCAAGGAAATCCACTTTCACCACAATTATTCAACATAGTATTGGAAGTCCTAGCCACAGCAATTAGGAAAGAAAAAGAAATTACAAGGATTCAATTTGGAAAAGGAGATGCACTATCATTACTTGCAAATGACATGATATAATACATAGAAAACCCAACAACTTTACAAAAAACTTTTAGGAGCAATAAATCTATTCAGTAAATCTATAAAGTGGCAGACTGCAAAATAAACACAGAACTATTGGATTTCTATGCACAATGATGTGAAAGCAAAAGAAAAAAATTTAATCTCATTTACAAGTTATGTCAAAATAGGCTTCCATGAATTAACTGAAGAAAGAAGGTGAAAATTTTATTCATGTAAAAATTTTTATATAAAGGAGAGTAAGTAAAATATTTTCAGCAAATGTCTTTGGGGACACTGAAAAAAATTGAAATTGTATCACTACCATACACCATACAAAAGTTAATTCAAAATGTATTAATGACCTGATGTTAAAACTGAATTTGTAAAATACATTGAGGAAAACATAGCTAGAATTCTCCATCTTAACATCAAAGCTTTCTTCACTGATTTCATATTACTGGTAAAGAATTTAAAAGAAAAAAAAAGAAGTATGACTGCCTCAAACTAAAAAGCATCTGTACTGTGAAAGAAACTGGCTAAAATAAAAAGACACTCTACTAAACAGAAGAAATTATTTGTACTATATACATATGAAAAAGGGCTAATATACAAGTCATACAGACCACTTTGAAAATAATACCAGGAGCTTCAGAAAATGGGGCATAGAGATGAACAAACACTTCTCCAAGAAAGACATACAGATGATGGCCAGCACATGGAAAAATGTTCATTCTTGGTGATTATCAGGGAAATACAAACCAATACGTCAATGAGATATCACCTTATACCAGAGAGAATAGCCTGTGTCCAAAATGCCAAAGTAGGCAGTGATGGTGGCACAGAGGGTACAGTGAAAAAAGAATCATCACTGTAAGCTGGTGCAGTCTCTGGAAAACAGTCTAGAAACTTCTCAAGTCATTGAAATTAGAACTACCATATGATTCAGTGATTCTACTCCTTGGTGTCTATCCCAGTAATTAAAAAACATTAGTTTGAAAAGATATGTGCGCAGCTATGTTCAATGCAATGCTATTACAAATAGCCATAATCTAAAGTAACCCAAATGCCCAGCATGTAAAAGGTAGGTAAGGGGATAAAGAAAGTGGACTGGGGGCTGAAGTGATGGTACAGCAGGTAAGGTGCTTCCCTTGCTTGTGGCTGACCTGGATTCAATTCCCAGTACCACATATGGTTCTCTGAGTCCCTCCAGAAGGGCCCGTGAGTACTGAGAAGGAGTAATAAGTCTTGAGCATTGTTGGGTGTGCCCCCAACCCACCCACTAAAAAAAGAAAATAAAACTTGGCTGGAAAGATAGTATAGAAGGTAAGTTTCTTGCCTTGCATGTGTCTGACCAATTTGATCCCCAATACCTCATATGGTCCACTGAGCCCTACCAGAAGTGATTCTTGAACACAGAGCCAACAGTAAGCCCTAGGAACTACCAGTGTAGCCCAAACCCCTTTGCTAAAGAAAAAGAAATGGTGTTACGTATATATTTACACACACACACACACACACGCAACGGAATACAACTTAGATGAACTCTTGCATTTGGTACATCATGGATAGAGTACTAGAGGGTGTTGATATGAAGTGAAATAAGTCAGAAAGACAAATACAATTTGTATCAGCTGATCTCATGCATATGTGGAGTATAAAGTAACCAAGAAAGGTTACTTTTATGTTATGCCTAGTAAATTGTATTATGCTTAGTTACTTTAAGTATACCTAGTAAAAATAAGTTTCTAATTATAAAAAAAATTTAAAACAAAAGTTCTCCAATAGTAACAGTTTCATGGGACCAGGATACAAGTGTCATGCCAGCCTTCAGAGCCAGGCAGTGAAGAGATACCCTTTGTGCAGCTGCCGCAGAGACCAGTGCACCAGGAGTGAAAGCTCTCCAGGAGATCCAGGCAGGTGGGAGTGCCACATAGGGAAAGCACACAAAAGGCACCCTGCAGACAGAGAGTGCCAGGATATCCCCAGCCGTCTTCTGTCCACCAGAATAGACTTGCAGGCTGATGTGTGTGCAGAGGCCTGATGATCAGTAGAGAAATTTTTTTAAAAAATTTTTTATTAGTGAATCACGGTGAGGTACAGTTACAGACTTACAAACTTTCTTGCTTGTGTTTCAGTCATACAATGGTCCCTCCACCAGTGCAGTAGAGAGATCTTAAGAGTAAGATCCAGCTGAATATTTTTGGTCCTGTAATTGACTCTTCATTTTTCCTAACTTTTACTAATTTGTATTTATCAGCTTTATATTCTACTGGAGTATATTTATGTAAAAGAATCTAAATCAATATGCCAGGGGCATTTAACATGTGATAATAATAAAAATAAAAAGCAAAACAGAATAATTACTTAGTAGATTATAAGGGAAACTATAAATTGAAATAAATGAAACTATGAGAACATGTAACCTGCAGATAATTTGCCACTTCAGATTAAATCTTGCTATATTAGATCTTTTATTCCCCTAAATATGGAAGTTAGGAAGAAAATCTTTTTTTTTTTTTTTGGCTTTTTGGGTCACATTCGGCTATGCTCAGAGGTTACTCCTGGCTCTGCACTCAGGAGTTACTCCTGGCAGTGCTTAGGGGACCATATGGGATGCTGGGAATCAAACCCAGGTTGGCTGCGTGCAAGGCAAACGCCCTACCCGCTGTACTATTGCTCCAGCCCCAGGAAGAAAATTTTTAATGCTATCTTTCCTTTTCATTGTACAGAATTTAGAGATTCTTCATTTCTTTGGTTCATTTATTCTAATTCAATAACTCTGGCAACTTACAGACTTAATGATTTTTATAGGGAAAACTCATATTAGTATACTTTTCTTTGGTTTCTGGTTATATGTGTATGTTTACTGATCTCTCCATATAGATCTCTATATATGGACATATATACATGTATGTATATGTATATATGTGTGTGTGCTGTGATGTATATCAGCACCAGGGATTGAACCCAGGATCTCACACGTGCAAGACATGTGATTACCTCTGAGTTACATTCCAACCTGGTAGTTTATATTTTATGTAAGCATTCATCACATCTATATTAAACCTCTGAGCTACATTCTATCCCGTAGTTTTTATTTTCTTATAGCATTCATTACATCTATATTAAAAGAGTTGAAAAGGTCAGCTAGTTTTTGACAAAGATGCTGAGAGCATGAAATGAAATAAAGGCAACCTTTTCAACAAATGGTGTTGGGAGAGTTAAATATGTCAGAAATTAAAGCTGGATCCATATCTCACACCTTACACAGAAGTCAACTCAAAGTGGATCAAAGGCCTTGAGATCAGCCCTTAATCTGTAAAGTACATTGATGAAAATAAGGAAGACTGCTCCAAGACCTAGACCTCTAAGAAGACTTCAATAATACAATACCATTGGCAAAGGCTATAGAATTAAAACTAAACAAATATGGATTATATCAAACTAACGAGTTTCTGTATAGCAAAAGTAGCATGGGCTAAAGCTAAATGACAGCTAATCTAATGGCAGAAATGTTCATACTCAACACATCAGGTAAAGGGTTGATATTCATACTCTATAAAGTATTCACAAAAATCAACAACAACAACAAAAATCAAAAAGCCCCATCAAAAAATGGGGAGAGGAAATGAACAGACATTTCTCTGAGGAAGATCAATGGATGCCCAAGAAAAACATGAAAAAAATGCTCATCATCACTTATATTGGAGGAATCTAAATCAAGACAACAATGAGATATCATCATACATCAGTGAGAATGGCTCATATCAAAAATACTGGGAACAGTCTCTTAGCGGAGCTGTGGTGAAAAGGAGCTCTCATACATAGCTGGTGGGAATGTTGTCTGGTCCAATCCCTATGGAAAACAGTATGGAGGTTACTCAGTAATCTCAGAATTAAGCTCCCATATGACCCAGCAATTTTACTTTTGAGTGTCTATCCCCAGGACAGAAAAAACATTCATTCAAAAGAACATGTGCACTCCACTATTCACTGCAGCACTCAATACAATAGCTAAGATTTGGAATCAGCCTAGATGTCTGACAACAGGTGAGTGGACCATGAAGATGTGGTGTGTATACACAATGGAATACTATAGCACTGTAAGAAATGATGAAATCATGCAATTCATGGCAACATAAATGGAACTGGAAGACACTGTATTAAATGAAGTCAGAAGACAAAGGATAAACTTGTATCACTTGTCATCCTGTTGATCTTCGATTTGCTCGAGTGGGCACAGTAACGTCTCCATTTCGTCCCTATGATATGTCGCGTGCTAGAGTAGCCCAATGATATCTACTGACTCCAGGAACAGGTAGAGCCTCAAACCGTTGTTCATTCAGGGTTTTGACGAAGAAGTCTGACCATCTCGTTGGTGGGTGGCCACGTGGTCTTTTGATGCCCCGTGGAATCCAGTCAGTAACAGCTCTAGTCCAGTGGTCGTCTCTAAATTGCATTACGTTTCTGGCCCATCTGATTTTTGACGCTTTGGCAAACAAGACAGCGTCCCTGATTCTTGACCGTCGACGGAGGTTAGAACTCCAGAGTCCTTCTCTCACTTGAGTGAAATGTGATACGCCAAGCATAGCTCTTTCGATTTCGAAGTATTCTCATCCTGTTTTCATAGGGCCTGGGTCACTGAGGCATATGTTAGTGCAGGAAGAACAGTGGAGTTGAAAAGATGTGCCCAGAGCCGGAGGTTCTTCGTCCTCTTAACCGCTTCTTTGACACTCTTTAAGGCAGTCCATGCTACTCTCTTCCTCCTGTGCAATTCTGGTTCCAAGACATTCCTCATGTTGAGTTCTTGACCATAGCTGCTGCTTCGGAGATGTTCTTTCCATTGAGAGCAAATGGAACATCAGGGACTAGTTTGTTTTTCATGAACATTGTTTTACTGAGATTCAGCTGCAGTCCGACCTTTCCACACTCGAGGTTGAAGTCAGCCAGCATTTGTGCCGCTTGGCTAATGTTTGATGTCATTAGAAAATGTCATCAGTGAAGTGGAGGTGGTGTAGTTGCCAACCATCTATGTTCACTCCCATTCCTTCCCATTCCAGTGATTGCATGACATTCTCGAGGGTGGCACCGAAGAGTTCAGGTGAAATGGTATCACTCTGCCAAACACCTCTCTTTACGTCAATGATCACTTCCTTGTAGAATGGTGAGATCCTGGTGGTGAATCTGTAATACAACTCTCGGAGGATCTTGATGTACTGAGTTTGAATGCCCTATTTGGCTAAGGCTTCGATGACCCCTTCAGTCTCAACAGAATCAAAGGCCTCAATGAACGTTAGACAGAGCAGTATCTTGAACTCTCACGAAACTTCAATGAGCTTGGTCACTATGTGGATATGGTCGATCATGCTGAATCCTTTTCAGAACCCGACTTGCTCTCATGGTTGTCCTTCGTCTAGTGTTTTGCCTATTCTATTCAGGATGACTCGAGTGAACAACTTGTAGATGATGACAACAGGCAGATTGGGCGATAGTTGCTGATGTTGTGGATGTCTCCCTTTTTGTACAACAGAATGGTCCTGCTTGTTTTCCATTGGGACAGAACCTTGCATTCAGACAGATAGTGTGTGAAGAGCTGAGCCAGTGTATTGATGAGTACTGGCGGCAGATTCTTCAGGTGTTCGGGTCTGACCTTGTCTGGACTGGGTGCTGTACATGTCTTTACCGACGAAATGGCGTGTTGGATTTCAGAAGGGAGGACGTTGGGAACGACATATCCATCCTGCGGAACTAGGTATGTGGGCAGGTGGATGTGGCTGTCAAAGAGATCCAAGTAGAAGTAGTGAATTATTCTCTCCATTGCCTTTCTGGAAGATGTGATAGATCCATCAGGACATAAGAAGGCAGTCATCTTGGTCTTGTAGTTGGCGATGGACAGGCAAGCATTGCGTATACTTTTCCCGGCTTCTGCCGCATCAGCCAACACTGCTGCTCTTCTCTCTTTGAGGTCTTCCTTTATCGCTTCTCTGCACAGCTTTGCGAACTCGGACGTTAGCTTGTGGTTGCCTGAGGCTCGTGCCAAACCACGTTGGCGAATGAGCTCGAGAGTTTTTGAAGGCAGGCGTCTGTTTGTGGCTTTTTCATTCTTGGCATTCTTTGCGTAGTCATGGAGCTGCTGAACCAGTCGATTTTATTCCTGGTCGATGTGTCAATGACAGTATCTTTCCATGTTGCCACAATAGTGCCAAAGAGCTCCCAGTTGGTGGTCATTGTGGGAGTTCTCTTCTTAAACTTAAAGTTTGCAGACCTTTCTACCCATTCTGTGAAGTAGAATTTTGCACGAAGGAGACGGTGGTCTGATCCCTTTTGGAATTTTGGGACAGCAGTGACATTGGTCAGGCAAAACCTTCAGGTAAAATCTTGAATATGATGTGGTCAATTTCATTGTGGAACTGTCCACCGGGAGACTTCCATGTCCAATGTTTAGATTCGGCCTTCTGGAGCTGTGAGTGACCATGGATGGTCTTGGTCGACATGATGAACTCAGTCTCTCACCCCGTTCATTCCATTCTAGGCCACAGGTTCCAATGTGGAGTTCCTCGGGCGACCTTCTCGGTCCTATCTTGGCTTTGAAATCACCGACAATGATCTTGTAGAAGGTGTGGCCTTCTTTATAGAACTTCTCCAGCTCCATGTAGAACTTCTCAATTTCTTTCTCATTGTAGTTGGATGCTGGTGCATAGACAACGATGATAGAAACTGCTGGCAGTGAGCCACATCTATTCAAGCGTAATCATCCGATTCGGGTTGTAGGCATTCAAATGAATCAATGCTCATGGCCAAGTTCGTGTTGACAAGGTCACCGACACCACTGATGCCTCTCTTGTCGCATGTTCTGAGGAACAGTTCTTCTCCAGTGTCGAAAATAGCATGATGTGATCGATGCCTTCTCGTTTCAGTCAGACTTGTTCTTCTGCGCTTGCACCATTGGGTCCTTGATGGATGCTTCTGATGCCAGCATACGTGCGTTGAATATCCAGACAGTCATTTTAATCTTTTTTTGTTTTGGCAATCTAGTTTGTCCCTGAGATTTTACCAGCTTCTCCTTGCTCATCCTTCTTATCGCTGCTGTACTGGGGGCTCTTTCGGTGTCAGGCAAATGAGGCCCATTGTTGTTACTGTTTTAGGCATATCAAATGCACCACAGGTAGCTTGCCAGGCTCTGCCATGTGGGCTGGGTACTCTTTGGTAGTTTGCCAGGCTCTCCGAGAGGAACGAAAGCTTTTAGGGTGGCCTCCAATCACCCTTATGGAACTGGAAGACATAAGGGTGATTGGAGGCCTCCATTCACCCAGATGGAGAGAAGACATCGTATTAAATGAAGTCAGAAGACAAAAGATAAACACAGAATGATATCACTTATATGTGGTATTTAAACTAACTGGGTGACAGGTGTAATATTTTAAAGAGGGGATGCCTTGGTCAACCTTGCCCCAGAGTATAGGGAGGAGAAGGAAAGAAAGAGTGGAGGGGAAGAGGGGAAGAGACAAATGAGAAGCAACAGGGGCCAGGTCAGGAAAGTCAGGTACAAAGGTGGGGTTAAGGAATGAGAGAGCCAAATATACAAACCACAGAGTCAACAACACTGAATTAACAACGAAATGGAAACCTATCGAGAGCAGGCCGGAGTGGGGAAGATATGGAAGGAAACCTGGGAACATTGGTGGAGGGAAGCTGACACTGGTGGGAGCAGTGCTGCAGTATTGTATGTCTAAAACTCAACTATGAATAATTTTGTAAATCACGGTGCTTTAATTTAAATGTGTGAAAAGATGAAAAGGAGGGTTGCTCAGTTTGTACATAAAACTAGAGCCTCAGAGGTACCCAGACGTTCTTAGTATCACAAGTAACTCTCTTGCCTTTTGGCACCTGAGAGGAGGTGATCAGATACATAATTCTAGAGTTATCTGCAGGTCTAGAATTGATATTTGCTAAATGGGGAAAGAACAAAACTGATACTCATACCCTGCATTGTAACCAGAGAGGGAGAAATTAAAATTTCATTATTCTCTAATATGCACTTCCTTATCTTTGAAACACACTCCAGCTTTGCTTTGATGGCAGACTTAATTCAACATTGTAAGCCACACCAGGCTATCTTTGGAGATCCTTCAACTTTGCAAATGTTATTGAATACGAAATTCCCGATGCAAGCTGCAGATTAAGACTTTGTTTTACCAATGAAATTCTTCATAAAAGTGAGTTTGGTAGTGAATTCATAGCGTTGCATGGCTTTTTTTTTTTTCAAATTGGGATCAGTTTTGAAGGTGATCTTGTGTAAATGATTCAGTGAAGAACTGCTGACGCTCTTAGTGAAACACTTTCCACTAGTCACTGGTGCACATTCTCTGAATGACTCCAGACCTTGCCAGTAGCTTGTAGTATAAATATCTGGACCTCAGGAAGATGTTTCTGTGAAAGTTTACAGGTCTGCTACCACTCTTGAGCACTCTTGAATCTGTCACTGTGGATATGAAGTGGTGGTTGCAAGGTCTCTCTTCCTCCTTCATCGATCCACACCACTTCCACAGCTCACTGGTTCAGAGCTGTGCTTTACTTTTTTTAAGAAAAAAAGGAAATTTTCAAATTGTAGCCTGTCTTTTGGGCATATTTCATTGCTTATTCATTACTTTAACATTGCTTACTAGTAATAATTAAATTTTTTCAAATCACTTAATAGTAGTTTTAGTAATACATTTTGCAGAAATACAGATGTCTCTTTTTCTACTGGTTCCTTTTCCTTAGTGAATTAAAATATCATCAAAAAATTGTTAACCTTCTCATGGATCAGAACAAAATATCATTTCAGCACTAAAAGAAAATAAGATGTCCTATAATACCCTCATATATATTAAATTTTCTTATATTATTTGGGAAAGTAGTCTTAATATTTTTCCTTTTCAAGTTTATTTATAGTTTTATATGTTTTCATAATTATGGTTATAATATGTGTAGTTGTGTTCTACTTTTTACTTAGGCTGAGTGTACGCATTTCCAGTCTTTGTACTGGGGAGTATGGGCTCTGCAGCAGTGTTTGGGAACGGCTTCTAGTGATCCTTGGCCCTTTGTGGGTGCAGTGGTTCTGTGCTCAGTGCTACTGGGGCCATTAGAGTCATCTAGTGAGGCTTGGGGGGCTTGTGTGGTGCTGAGGATAAAACCGGGGACCTTGCACATACCCGGATGTATTCTAGAATTCCAGTCCTTTGATTGATCTCCCTGAACCCAGTCTTACTGTTTGTTGATGTATTTATTTGTTGTTGGGGGCCATAGCCAGCAGTTCTTAGGGCTTCATTCTGGTTTTACACTCTGGGATCACTCCTGACAGGCTCATGGAACCATATGGGGTGCTGGGGATTGAACCTAACTGACCACATAGAAGACAAGTGCACTACCTGTTATACTATCTCACCACCCCCTTACTTAAAAGATTGAAGGGGTAGGATATTGGGCTACACCCAACTGTCCTCAGGGCTTACTCCTGGCTCTATGCTCAGGGATCACTCCTGACAAGGCTTAGAGGAATAAATCAAGTGCTGGGGCTTGAACCTGGGTCAGCCACCTACAAGGCATGTCTTACTGTTTGTCTAATAGTCTTTCCAGTGGAGTCTAATAATTTCCTTTTCATTTGGACTTTTATGTCCATTTTTACTGCTAAATATTCCACAGATATTCTTATTCCCATTGTCATGCCTAACCACTCTTGCATAATGTGTGCATGCACCAACTTTGTGTTATGTGAAGACAAATGCAGAAAGACCGTCAAACACCCTCAGTATTGAAGTATATTAATAAAGAATCTGTTGTACAAAATTCACTTAAGCTAGTTAAAGATGTTGTTGAGCCTGAACAACAAATTGAATGTCTAAAATAGAACATGGGGAAATTGGATCTGAAGGATATTGATTAATTTTTTAATGTCATAAGAATCTGAAGACACACTGAACACTTGGTGAATGTGTTTATTCTTGTGTAAGGGAAAATTTTTTACTAGATTGACAGTGATTTACCCTGGGTCCCTCTCCACCTAATGAAGTGGAAAGAACATGAATGGAAACCTGAGTTCTTGGGTAAGTCAGTTTAACTCTCTGGTACTTTGATTCAGTAACAGCATGCGAGAGGCACTTATTTCTAGGCTATTTCCTACTATCTTCACAAAAATCTGTGAGCTTATTTTATGCTACTTTTTACTAATAAATATTGGCTTTTGGAGAAGCTCAGATGATTTGTGTTGAGCCAGCCAATCAAGCTAATCAAGCTGATGTCAAACTCAGATTGCTTGACTTAGAAGCCAGTGTCTTATTGTTTGCATTGCACAACTGCCTCTGATATCTGAGAAATTAAATGGAATAGGTATTTCCTGTACTCATTTATCCTCCTTGTTAATGGAGAATCTAACTGTTTTATATAAGTGAAAAAGAAATTTTTGCTTATCGAAAGGAAATTTTGTTCAAGCGAGAGCTAAATTGTTTTGATGTATAAGGATCCTTATAAGGGAAGCATACAAAGGATATACTGAAAGTTTCCAAGCCAAACATTTATTACCCAGTGTGTAGAGAACTCCTTCTTAAAGTGGGTGATATTTCACCCCTGGGGGATGTTGGGATGGTGAGGGTAGGGAGCCAGCAATCCTGTCTAGTGCTATTGAGGGAGACTGCTTTTCTGTTCGCTTAAAGTAGATACGCAGGTTGGGTGCTGAGTTGGTTTTTGTTGTTGTTGTTAAAACCTTATTACTTTATTTATTTATTTTATTGAATCACCATGTGGAAAGTTACAAAGCTTTCAGGCTTAAGTCTCAGTTATATGCTCGAACATCCATCCCTTCAGCAGTGCACATATTCCACCACCAAGAACCACAGTAAACCTCCCCCCAACTACCCCCAGCCCTCCCACCCCGCCTGTGTAGCTGATAAATTTCACTTTACTTTCTCTTTACTTTGATTACTTTCAATTTTTCAACAAAAAACTCACTATTTTTGTTTGGAATTTCTGCCCCCCCCAAAGTCGGACCTGCTGGAAAAGAAGCATTTGATAAGTTGTTTTCCATTGCTGAGAATGAAGAGATATGAGGTCATGTGGCCACAATAGTGGCCGTGAGATTTTGGATTTCTGTATTTTAGTAACTACGTCCAGAGAAATTTCTGCCAGAAGTTGCATCATTGCAAGCTCGTACCTGTCTTCTACTTTATATTCCACATATGAGTGCAATCTTTCTATGTCTCTCTCTTTCTTTCTGACTCATTTCACTCAACATGATACTTTCCATGTTGATCCACTTATATGCAAATTTCATGACTTCATCTTTTCTAACAGCTGCGTAGTATTCCATTGTGTAGATGTACCAAAGTTTCTTTTTTTTTTTTTCTTTTTGGGTCACACCTGGCGATGCACAGGAGTTACTCCTGGCTCTGCACTCAGGAGTTACTCCTGGCGGTGCTCAGGGGACCATATGGGATGCTGGGAATCGAACTCGGGTCGGCCGCGTGCAAGGCAAACGCCCTACCCGCTGTGCTATCGCTCCAGCCTGATGTACCAAAGTTTCTTTAACCAGTCATCTGTTTTGGTGTTGGCGTGGATTTGGGGAGAAAGGGACTCTTCTTCACTGCTGGTGGGAGTGCTGACTTGTTCAGCCCTTTTGGAAAACAATATGGATGATTCTCAAAAAATTAGAAATTGAGCTCCCATTTGACCCAGCAATACTACTCCTGGGAATATATCCCGGAGAGGCAAAAAGGTATAGTAGAAATGACACCTGCATTTCTATGTTCATTGCAGCACTGTTTACAATATCCACAATCTGGTTGCTGAGTTTTATCTGGTTTTCTGCTTGTTTGTTTTTCTGATAGGGAGGTGGTAGTCCAAATAAGTCTGGGACCTCAAGTATAAAGCATTATATTACAAAAAGATGTAAAAATGAAACACACACACACACACATGCACACTTTCCCTCAGATTCAATTATAAGCTAATGAAACTGACAGAATTACCCAGCTGCCACATGCAGGTTGACTAATGTAGAATTGAGAGGTGAATTGCTGGGATGAAGTGTGCTTAGAGCAACCTGGCCTCTCTAAGTGCAAAGCCAGGAGTAAGTCCTGAGCACTGCTGGGTGTGGCCCAAAAAAAACAATAAGACAGATTTTATAGATTTTGCCTACAAAAATCGTCTGGATTCAGTCTTTCATTTGTGGACAGTTTTTAAATTAATATTTGATTTCCTTATTACAAGTCAATTCATATTTCCTATTTTTCTTATCAGTTTTGGAAATTTGTTTTTCTCAAATAATTTGTGTTTTTTTTCTGAGTTGTTTGATTAGTTGGTAAAAGGTTATTTACAGTATGATATTTTAGTTCTTTTGATTCTTGTTGGGTCAGTAGTGAGTTCTCTTCTTCCATTAGAGAATTAGGCCATCTCTTGGAGATTTTAGCTAAGGGCTTGTCTATTTTATTGATATTTTCTAATAGCCACTTTGGATTTAATTGATGTTTCTCACTGGTTTTTCTATTTTTTATTTGATAGTCACTCTAAATTTTATTATTCCTCTTTCCCTTTTTTTTCTTACTTGATATTTAGTTTCCTCTTCTTGTCTAACTTCTTAAGGTGGAAGCTTAGACTATTGATTTGTGACCTTCCTTGATTGCAAGATATAAATTTCCCTCTCAGCACTTTAATTGCATCCTATAAAGTGTTGAACATTGAGCTGGGGAGGAGATTCAGTTCTAGCATGCATTCTTTGCAAATATGAGGCCCTGGGTTATGGATATTTAAAGGACTCTCTGCACCAAAAAAAAAAAACCCTAAATATTCATTCTTCTCTAATACATATGGAATATAATCAAGAATAGATCACATGTTGGAATGCAAAATAAGTGTAAAAAAAGTCATGAAGACTTATGTCATATCAAGTATTCCCTTGGATCACAATGGGATAAAACTTGCAATCATGAAAGAAAGCTTGAAAAACTAAAAATATGTGAATTTAACTGTGTGCTTGTAAAATTTTTGAGTCTACAGGGAAGTCAGGGTAAATTAAAAACTCTGGGGAACCATGGAACACAGCAAAAGCAATGTTTAGAGGAACATTTATGGTATACTGGCTGATGTCTAGAAATAAAGAGCATCTCAAAGAAATAATCTAACAAAACTGGGGAAAGAATAATTAAAACCCAAAATTAATAGAAATAAAAGAAAACAAAGCTCAAAATGGTAATATTAAAATTCAGTGAAACCAAGAGGTGGTTCTCCAAAACGACAGACAAAATTGACAATTGCTTTTGCGAGAGTCCGAAATTAATAAATAAAAGAGACAAAAACAGTACAGATTAGATACCACTGAAACAGATAGAATTGTAAGAGGCTACTATAGGCAACTTTATGCTACTGTGTTAGAGAATCTAGAAGAAATGTACAAATTCTTAGAGCCATACAACCCAAGATTGAATAGGAAGAAATAGGAAACCTGAATAGAGAAGTTGTAAGTGTACATCTTCTCACTTAAGACTAGTTTCCTTTCTGATTTCCCCTCTGGTTGATCTGTGTTAGTATGCATTTTTATTATTTAAAAAAAATTGTAGGGGGCTGGAGCAATAGCACAGCGGGTAGGGAGTTTGCATTGCATACAGCTGACCCGGGTTCGATTCCCAGCATCCTATATGGTCCCCTGAGCACTTCCAGGAGTAATCCTGAGTGCGTGAGCCAGGAATAACGCCTGTGCATCGCTGGGTGTGACCCCAAAAAGCAAAATATATATATATATATATATATATATATATATAAACACTATTATTTATTGGGGGGGAGGTGTATCTGGTGGTGTGCCATGCTTACTCTTGGCTTTGAGCTCAGGATTCATTCTTGATGTTACTGGGGATGAAACTGGGATTACACACATGTAAGGCCTTAACCTCTGTACTATCTCGCTGGCCTCTTGAGTTATTTTTTCCACTGTGAATTAGTTTTTTCTTCTAGGCATTCCAATATGCATACTAGCTGATCACAATCTAATCCAGAATAATGCTGAATTGAATTCTAGTAAAACATAGAAACTCCAATATATCTCTGCCACTTTCCTTTATTGTTATGTTGATTTTCAATGACTAGGGAGGGACAGAACTCCCTTTAGCTGTGATGTCATGTACTCTTGGTTGCAGTGCTGCCAGAGATCACACATTTTTGTTGTGGTCCCAGGGGTCCAGATGGCATTGCTGCCATGATCACACTCTTCAGCAAGTATGGCATTTTGGGGGACCATACTAGCAGCATCATACCTGCAAAGGAAGAGCTGTCACCAAGCAGTGGGCTCAACCCCTGATATGCATCCTCTTTTATCCTTCCTTTGTGTTATTATCATTAAATAAAAATTGGACCAGAAATAAACAAAACAAAGCTCAAAATGGTAATATTAAAATTCAGTGAAACCAAGAGGTGGTTCTTCAAAAGGACAGACAATTAAAGTCATTAAATATATTCTAACCCAACCATTTGTAACCCTATCAGTTGTTTTGTATCTCTTTGCTTTATATAATATATCTTTTATAAAATTTAAGAGACGAGGGAAACAAAGCCATGGTACAGAGGGGTGGGCATTTACCTTGCACATGGTCGACCCAGGTTTGATCCCAGACATCCCATATGGTCTCCCAAACCCTGCCAGAAATGATTCCTTAGTGCAGAGCCAGGAATAACCCCTGAGCACCACTAGGTGTGGCCCCCCCAAATAAAACAAACGCAAAAAAATTAAGAGATGAAATGAGAAAAATATTTATTTATAGAACCCTTTCCATTTACCCATACACTCACCATCCCTGGTACACTTTGTTTCTTCTTGTAGCTTTATATTACTATTTGATGTCACTTTCCTTCAATCTGAAGAACTCTGGCTTTTTTTTTTTTTTTTTGCTTTTTGGGTCACACCTGGTGATGCATATGGGTCATTCCTGGCTCTGCACTCAGAAATTACCTCTGGCAGTGCTCAGGGGACCATATGGGATGTGAACCCAGGTCGGCCACGTGCAAGGCAAATGCCCTACCCGCTGTGCTATGGCTCCAGCCCTTTAGCAATTTTAGGTATGGCAAATCTGATAACAAATTTTCTCTATCTGTCTTTATCTCAGTATCTTTAATTCCCTTTTATTTTATTTCTTTATATTTGGCTGGGGGCCACACTCAGTGGACTTCAGGGCTTACTCCTGACTGTGCTCAGAGATCACTCCGGTGGTGCTCAGGGAACCCTCTGCAGTGCTGGGCATTCAAACAGGGGTCAGGTGCATACAAAGGAAGTGCCTTAACCCCTATGCTTTCTTTGGCCCCAATTCACTTTTATTTTTAAGGGATGCTTTCATAGGATAAAGGTTTCTTAATGGCCAAGTTTTCTCCAACAGTAACTTTAAATAAAACCTTCTCCTAGCTCTGACCATCATTGTTTTGAGGAGAAATTAGCTATAATAAATGCTACTTTGTACATGATAAGTCATTTTCCTCTTGCCACTTTCACTGTTGCATTTTATCCTGCATCAGCTTATAATGTTTAGTTTGTCTTTTGTAAGCTTTCAGTGAGTATCTTGGCTCATAAATTAATGTTTTTTATTTAACTTTAGCAGTTTGGGGCTAATATTTCCTGCTATTTCCTTGCTTCTCCTCACCTTATTACATTTATATTCAAATACTTGTTGTCTTCTAGGTCTCTCAGAGTCTGCTCATTTTTTCTTTAGTCTTTTATTTTCCTGCTCACATATAGTAGTTTCTATTAGTCTATCTTCAGACTTGAGTCTGTTTTTTCCTCAAATCATGAGAGATTTAATCCTCTCATGAAGTTTTCATTTTATATCAGTTTGGTAGTCTTACTTTTCACTAGAATTATAGTTAAAGTCACTTAATTCTGTAAGCAGGGTTTCCTTTAGCTTTTGAGGAATAGTTATTTATTTGGTTTGAAATAATTGTCGGCTAAATCCAAGATCTAAAGACCACAGACATTTTTTATTAACTGCCTTTTTATGGATTCCATTTTCTTATTTCTCATGATGCACAAAGCTTCCCACTGACTACTGGACATTTAAAGTAGTGGATTGTAACAACTCCAGTAAGCTGTAGCTTACTCCCTCCACGGGTGATGCTGTTGGTGGTTATTTGTGTTCTAAGGCTCCTAATCTAAACCTTTGAAGTTGCTGTTCCCCCCACAGCATGCAGCTGCTGACTTTTCTGTTCACCTTCCTTCCCCCACCCCCATGTTTTCCTCTGTCAGCCCGCCTTCTGGGGGCTTGGGTTGCCCTGTGTCTGCATAGCTTACTGATTAGACAAGATTGGCCAGAAATTATGCTGAAGTTCTTCCAGCCGGCAGTGCTGTCAGCTGCTCCGACTGGGTCACCTCTGAGCGGAAAAGCATGTTCAGTGTGTTGACTTCCACTCCTGTTGGTGTTGCTCTCATCTCACCTGCACATACCACAGACCTACCAGCCAGGGGACTCTGGACCTTCTTCAGATTCTTTGTAGCAAGGAGCACAGCCTCTAGATAGCCTCCATATGTGGGTCGAGCCCCCCTGGAGCTGTATCCGGGATAAAACCCAGCCTCTGCTTACCCACCGCGTGCTCCTTTCACTTTTGCCTTCCTTGGGCCCGCAGAGCTACTGGCCATTTCTGTTTCTTTGACGTGGCGACTGCCACTCGACTGGACGGTATTCTGCATCAAGTGAGTACCCTCTTCCAGAGGTGCCAGAGCCTCTGGTTTCCACGTCTTGCCTGATTGAACATTGATAAGAACACTCAGGGGTGGAGGTGGGAGTGGCTCATGGTGTGGACTCAACTTCCTTCCTGAGGTTCAGTAGTTTCCATGCAAAATATGCCTTTGGATTCAAGAATGCTAAATGTATTTCTTTGAACTGTCCTGTACAGCTACCAAGCAATGCTTAGGGCACTCCAGGGTTGCTCCTGGTAATACGTGGCCAGCCAGGTCAGAATTTCAGGGCTAGGGCTTGAGGATGCTGTGGTGCTGAGGATCAAACCGAGGTCACACCCTGATCTCTGTGCTGTCTCCCCCAGCCCCCTTTTGTCCAGCTTTGCTGATGCTTTTCAAGGGAGGATGCTCTAAGCCCCCTGCTCCCTCCTGCTGTAGTCGGAGCCTCCTACATTTTAAAGCCTCATCAGAGACGTGTGTTACATGTGTGCTCCAGTGTTTCATATTACTTTACTTGTAAAGAATGTCTCATGGGTCAGTCTTTTGGGAGAAGTCTTTAGTGTCATTATGAAGATTTGTTGCTCCTGTCAGATAATTTTTTACAGAAGAGACTCTTGCAGGGTTAAACCAAAGATGTCATCCCTGAAAGTTTTTCTTGCAACACAAATAAAAGATTAAATAGGTCAGAAAGAATCCATTATTTCAGAGTCCTTTCCTCTTTCCTTTGTGGCAGTGTGTTGCCTATTATTACTAGAGGGTCCTCCATTAAATTAATCCTGTATTTGGACGTTGTGAAATGTCTACCGAAAGTATATAAAATGCAGGGTGGTACTTTACTTATAAATTAGCACTATTATTATGTTCACTTTCAGTGTTTAGAATTCTTAAAGGACTATCAAGGAATTGACATTTGCAAATAATAGATTTGATATCATATTTCAAATTGGCATTTTGGGGGATGGGGGAGCACACCAAGAAGTGCTCTAGAACTGATTCTAACTCTGTACTCAGAGGCCTCTCCTTGAAGTGCTTGGGAGACTAAATGGGACCCTGGAGATGGAACCACGGTTAGCCACATGCAAGCCTCAACCCCTGTGCTAAATCAGATTGGTATTTTCTTTAGTGAAATCATTCTTTAAAATGTAGAGCATCGTTTTGTTAAAATTCTGATTTTATTTTTTCACAATGAAGATTTTCCAAATGGGATTTGAGTATTTCACATGTATCATGAATATTGTAATATATGTAAATTATAACATTAAATGCAAAATACTTTAGCATTACAATTCTTTTGCAACTAAAAATACATTGTCTTCTATCTAAATCATATTTCTCTGATCTAACATTTGAAACTAAATTTTAATGTACCATAAAATGTTCCAATTAGATTTTGTTAAAGGAAATACTGCCCAATGTGTAAATTTAGATGTAGCAGATTATGTCCAAATTTCTAATGTTGGAGACATTAGTGTATGTAAAGTCAAAACAAAACAGTATTAGCAGAACTTTTCAGTCTGGAGGCTTTGCTTTGTCCAAACACTGTCTCTTTCAGTGTTGAAGAAAGCAAAAGTTTGTTGAATATGAGAATGGAGACCTCTTAGTAACTTTCCAAGTAAAGGCAAAATTTTAAAAATGACTTTTTTGCTTGATTTGGGGTCACCTCCAGCTATGCTCAGAGCTTACTCTTCACTCTGAGCTCAGAGATCACTCCAGAATGTACTCGGGACCAAATGGAGTAAGGAGGATAAAAACCATACAAAATGGATGGAAGGCGAGTACCCCTCCCAGTGTAGGTAAAGGGATATATGTGATAACTATGTGATAACCTTTCAGCATCTCTATTGCAAACCATGATGTCTAAAATGAAAGAAAGGAGAGGGAAAGAGACAGAGACAGAGAGAGGCAGAGAGAGAGGAGGGAGGGAGGGGGAAGGAGAGGGAGAGAGAGAGAGAGAGAGAGAGAGAGAGAGAGAGAGAGAGAGAGAGAGAGAGAGAGAGAGAGAGAGAGAGAGAGAGAGAGAAGCGAGGTGCCTGCCATAGAGGCAGGCAGGGGTTGGAAGTGGTTTGGTAGGATGAGAGGGAAGCTGGGGAAACTTCGTGCTGGGAAATTACAATGGTGAAAGGATGGGTGTTGAAACATTGTATGACTGAAACCTAATCATGAACAGCTTTGTAATGCTCTATCACACGGTGACTCAATAAACATTTTAAATGATATTAAAATTAATTTAAAAATAAAACATGTGCAATCCACACTCTTGATGGATTTGATTCTCAAACTCATTAGTTGTGCAAACTCATTTTTGTTTGCTTGCATGCAGACTGCAGGTTCCCAGAACCAAGGGGCCATGAAGGGCAAACCTGTGTTCTTTGGCCTTTTCACACCTGCAGACCAGCACCTGTCTTGCATAGTGGTTCATGGACTGGCACATATAGCCGCTGTCTAGACTAGTGGGTTCCCACTAGTCTTTTTGCACCTGCAGACCAGCCATCCACAGATTAGGGGTTGACTCTAATCTGTGTCACAGATTAGAATCTAAGCAGTGCACAGACCAGCATTTCTCAACCAGGGGCTGTTTGAACCCCTGAGGACCCCCAGGATATTTCAAGGGGGTGGGGGCATAGTTATAAACAGGGTCAACCAGTAGAACAGGGGGACACCAAAGTAAAACAAGATCAGAGGGGGCTATGGTTGGAATAAGGTTAAGTGACACTGCCATAGACTTCCTCCAGCGAGCCTATTCATTCTCAGATTTGGTCCTGAGTCGGTGCATTCTCAAACATCCTTTTTCATCTTTTTCTCTTAATGTTCTTCTTGTAGAGGACTTTCATAACCCTGTGTCTGAGAATCTGAATGAAGCACTACCATCACCATGCAATTGTTCAGTTTAATGCTCTAGCGGGAATGAAGGCTAGAGAAGAGAGTAAGAAAAAGCTGCATTGGGCAGAGTTATATGAGAACATCAGTCATATTATATAGACTCTACATTTGCTTGCTACCTCAATTACTTGATTTTTTTTGATTTAACATTCAAAAACCATCAGTATAATAAACCTGGAGTATTTCTGATATTTTGGGGCGTATGGAATTTGAAAATGATTTTTTACATTAATTTTCTATGCAAAACCATATACAGAGAATAAAATATTATATTAATACTTCTAGACCATTAATAGGTTGCATGCAGACTAAATGGCTTGCTACAGTTATAATGTTAGGGAAAGTAGGAAAAAGAAGCAAGGGCTGGGTGGGGGGAGACGGGACTGGGGAGAGGGGGAGGGATGTTGGGTTTACTGGTGGTGGAGAATGGGCACTGGTGAAGGGATGGTTTATCGAACTTCGTATGGGGGAAACATGAGCACAAAGATGTATGGATCTGTAACTGTACCCTCACGATGACTCTCTAATTAAAAATAAACTAATAAAAAAATAAAATATAATGCTGATGTTTTTAATATCAAAAAAAAAGAAGCAAGGGCTTCTTAAAGGGGGTGGAGCAATTCCAGTTTGAAAATAATCTTAATATAATGAAAGATAAACTATTTCCCATTAGGCACATGGTCTTATTCATGTGGTAGAATAAAACATTCAGTGGTAGAAAAAAATAGAATTAAAATCCAAGGCACACCTTAATATTGAATCTGTGATTTTATTTCTCCACTAAATACCCTACTGCTTGATGCCTTTAGAGCCAAAGCTCTCTTTAAAAGAATACTAAAGCTCCAGATTTGCTTTGCCTCTGGGTGATATTTAGCATATCATTAGTTTGAAAAGCAACATAAGGTAGATTAGTCTCTCTTATCCAGTGTTTCTCAAGCAGGGATAGCTTTGCCTCCCTGGGGACACTTGGCAATGTCTGAAGAGAATCGGGTGTTATAACTGGGGGATGCTGCTGGCATCTAGTGGGTAGAGAGGTGAGGGATGCTGGTAAACAGCCTGCAGTGCACAAACCTTCCCACAAAGATCTTTCCAGCTCAGAATTCAGAATGCCAGTGGTGCTGAGGTTAAAAAATCTTGGTTTGGTCACATTATTTCTATTTAAAATATCACCATATTTTAAGAATCATCATTCTAGGGCCAGAATGATAATACCAGGATTAATGCACTTACCTGGCATGCAGCCAGTCCCAGTTTGAGTCCCCAGCACCACATACGGTCCCCTGAACCCTTCCAGAGGTCACTTCAGAGCATAGAGCCAGAAATAGACCCTCAATAGCACCTTTGGATGCAGCCCCACAAATAAAAACAAAGAAAAAGAATCACAGTTCATATGTTGGCTTCCTCATCAATCTCTCAAATTTCTCAAAATTTTGTTTTACCAGATAGTTGTGGCAGTAGTCCTAGTGTACCATTTTCCTTTTCCATTGAGTGTAGTACAATAAGCATAATCACTTGACATTTTTTGAATTAGAGTAAATAATAGCACTATCAGAATATATAAATGTATATATATATATGATAAACCAAGCTTGTATTTTTTTGACTAGATGCCAATAAATGTAACAGTTTTTTTTTTGGACAGAACAAATTTTTTTTATTTTTTTATTTTTTAAAATTAATTTATTCTTTCATTGAATCACCATGTGGAAAGTTACAGAGCTTTCAGGTTTAAGTCTCAGTCATACAATGCTCGAACACCCATCCCTTCACCAGTGCACATATTCCACCACCAAGAATCACAGTATACCTCCCCCCCCACCTCCCCAGCCCTCTACCCCACCTGTGTAACTGATAAATTTCATTTTACTTTCACTTTTAAATGTAACAGTTTGAAATAGCATCAGTAACAGCATGCACATTCAGTTTTCACGGTTTGGGACAATTGGCAATCTTATATTTATTTTACAGGATTACGGTATTTTGACAATTTTTGTGGTGAAAATATTGCTATTATCTTTCCCTGGGCAAATAATTTAGCTTCCCTGTACTTCTTTTTTATCATAAAAATATATATTGAATTGGAGTATTCTTGCCATAGTTCTAGTTAACATTTTTGTTGCACTGTGATTCTGTAAGATAGAGGTGATATTTATTCCTCATAAATATTCAGATATGTAATTTATTAATCAATTTGTAGTGGAGACAGTAAGCATTATCAGAGTATGACCATTATCACTTACATCTCTGAAAATGAGCATTACAAAACATGGTGACATGTTCTGCATGGAGGTGGAAATTGTTCTATGGGATTTCTTTCTCCACTTTGTGAAAAATGAGTGCTACTGTATTTGTTTAAGATTAAATAAAAGTTTAGTTCTTGGTCAACCAATCTTATTTGATGCTGTCAGCTCAAGACAAAAGACCACTTGTCCATTCTTGACATTCAAATAAGGTTTAATATGGAAGGCTTTGTTTTTGAACCTGGTAAATACCATACATAAAACTTTATATCCTTTGTTATCAGGACTATAGGAAAATACTTTTGTATTAAATTAGACTCTGGAAAGCTAGGCATTGCTTTCACATGCTAATAGATGGAATTTAAATTGGTATTTATTTTTAATCAGTTGCCTAGTACTAAAATAAATTTGGATACCAGCAGCTCATAATAGTTAATAGCCTGTATAAATGGGTCCCCAGACACCTGTTCCTTTATTGTTAATGAAGCCCTGTTTTATGTGCAGGAAGACGAGAGTTCCTGTTGATTCTCTGTCCTAGCACATCTCCCTGTCTCCTGTGTGCATATTTAAATAACATTAAGAAATGTTGTTTCCTCTTGTTTTCTGTCATCTCTAGAATTCTGCCAGACATGCTTACTCTCTTTAATAGGTTCTTTCTTCCCAAATGCATTAGGGCGATATTTTTTCCTGTTTTGTGTGTTTTGGATACTTTTTAGAATTAAACCCCAATCATGTTGTTATGAGGACTTATTGTGAAATTATGGGTTAATAGCACCAGATACACAAATAGCTAAATAAAGTTTCTCGAGGAAGGAATAAGATGATTTGTGGAAATTCTAGTCGCTTGTGGAAATGTGAAAACAAGTAAATGAAAATGTAGAAATCAATTCCAAGGGCCCCATTTTTTTTTTATCTCTGAGACTATTGAACTCTTCTCCATTTACCCATTGCTGACAATTTGAAGGATTTAAAATTATTTTATTTCCCGTTACTATTTTATATCATGCAAAATATCTTTGAGATTCTTGAAAATCATTTGAAAGAAAAGGAGTCATATACATAAAAAACTATCATTACAATCTTATCAGTCTATTTTACCTCTACACAGTAGTTTTGCTAGCAATGTGTGGCTCAAAATAACATTTGTGATCTATGGGGCACATTTCTGCTCCTTTTAGGGAACTGTGCTAATAGATTTTAAAACAAAACAACTTTTGTTTATTTGGTGACCACACCTGAGACTGCTCAGGGTTTACTGCTTCCCCTGCACTCAGAGTGTCTCCGGGCGAGGTTCAGGAAACCATATGCCATGGGATGGATTGAACCAGGGTCACCTGCCTGCAAGACAAGCTCCCTATACACTGTATTATCTTTCCAGTCCCTAAAATATTTTACTTGTGTGTGCTCAGTTGATGGAGGTAGATGGTGTCCTACCATTTCCTTCTCCAAATGCCTGCATTTTCACTACATCAGTGATACTGTAAACATACTTCTTGGAAAACAAAACATGAAGACTATGAAGTAAGAAGCGAACATTAGAGCATTACCCTGCTGATTACTAAAATCAGTTCTTCAGAATAATTAGTAACTGAACTGAAAACCCAGAAAGCATTTATCTCTGACTGTTCAAGGTGGAAAATACACCAGGAACAGTTGAAATACTGAGTGCATCCCCAAAGAAGTGAAAATATATCTACTCTTTGCAAGTCTTCCTAATGATTATCTTCACAGTAAACGTAGCTCTCTGGAGTAGTTCAGAAGCAAGTTCTTTCACATCTCAGATTTGTATTTTTTTTCTAACTCTGGGTTTAAGCTTTTTGGGTTCAGTCTTGCACCTCTCTAATGAAATGAATGCTAAATTGTGTGTGCTATGAAGATGAGAGTGTCGATTTGAGATCTCTTCCTCATCCAGGAAAAGAGAAATGTGATTCACAGTCTCTGGTGGTTTGTTTGTTTGTTTGTTTGGTTTTTGGTTTTTTGGGTCACACCCGGCGATGCACAGGGGTTACTCCTGGCTCATGCACTCAGGAATTACTCCTGGCGGTGCTCGGGGGACCATATGGGATGCTGGGATTCGAACCCAGGTCAGCCACGTGCAAGGCAAACGCCCTACCCGCTGTGCTATTGCTCCAGCCCCTTGTTTGTTTGTTTTGTTTTGTTTTGTTTTGTTTTGTTTTGTTTTGTTTTGTTTTGTTGTATGCCACCTGAACATTAATATCACACCTGAGGAGCTGGGTATTTTGTTTGTATTTCTTTGTTTTGTGGTGTTTGGTTTTTTTTTTTTTTTTTTTTTAAGATCCTTAGCCTGGACCCCATCCTGGAGTTTTGCCTAAATTGGTATTTGTTAGGATGTGAGTCCTGTTCTATTTCAGCTCCACAGGTGATTCTGTTTATTCGACAGAATTGAAAATCATTCTTAGAAATTAAATGACGGCCTGTCCGTTGCTCATTTCATATGCTGTAAGTGCCGTACAGTAGTCATCGCCCCCCTGAAAAGGGCTTCAGACCCATGATCGATCAGGTGTGCATCAGTGGTGTTAAGTAGACACATTGGTAGGTGGATGGAGGGTATTGGAATCTATCCAGCCTCATATGAAAAAGGATTCTCTTTTCTAGGTTCTCCAGGTTTAACTGATTTTCAAAAATTCTCTTATGGCATCAGTTTTTAGTAGGCTGGAGTTGACTGTAGCTCAGCCAAGTGCATAATTTAGAAGAATTTTCTCATTTTTGAATTAAGCATAAATCTAGGACAGTCTCTGCCAGTCCTAGAATGTTTTCATTCAAATTTTTCTTTCAGTAGAATCATGATATACCTTACATCATCCACATTCACTCCTATCATGAATATGCATCCCCCTTTATTCCATATTCTCAGCAAAGATCATTTTATAGTAAGTGAAATATCTTGCTTCCAAGGAGTTTGCTTTGACATGGAGACCATAGGAAGAATTTATGAGCGATAAAAATCAGAAAATGTAGGCGTCAGGAAATGAAAGGGAGAATGTAGAATGGGTACCATTTACCACCAAATGTTTTGTAAGTGTAGTCAGAATGGCTATTTATAGCATTGAAAGTAGTAAGTGTTACCCCAAGTTCTTTGGTTTCTTTTTGGGTTTTGGGGTTTTTTTGTTTTTTAAGGTGGGCATTCTTCCTTTGGTTTGAAAAATACAGCTGGCCTTCAAGCTGTGTCTGTCCGGGAGATGCCAGGGCTTCTGAAGAGGCAGGTTTGTGTCGAACCCCTTCCCACTGACTGACTTCCTCCCGCATACAGAATCACTGTCTCAAATCTGTGGAGAATCCTTGCAGAAATTGGCTGTTCAAACTTTACTGCCAGCCTATTCACATTTATAGTTTCTTGGCTTATTTTCGTTTTCTAGCAAATAGTAACTCAGCAAACGAGACAGTTAAACCAGTGAAATTCAGAACACCTGCATTTTTTGAAAACCACCACTGTGTACATGGAAAGACATCTGATTTTTAAACAAGAGTTTTGTCCTTTGCAATACGATATGTCACATTTTGGTTAAGAAACTCCACGTGCATCATCATTTCTCATTTGTTCTTTTGATCAAAGATGGTAAAAGAATTTATTTACAGACGCAACCCCACCTTACAGCTCAATCTATTATTTTCTGCTCATCAGTTTCATAGTTGTGGTGATATGCCCTGCGTGGCAAGCGCTGAGAAAACATTTGTACAAAGTCTCGCCAAGGAAGACTGTTGACTCTTCGGAGTATAGTGACTTCACTGTTCAAGATTTTCGTGTGCTTATTAAAAAGGAAAATAAATCAACCCAGATACTAGTTACATTTGTCTAAATGACTAAATCTTGTGGTTAGTATATTAAATTTATTAAATAGTTCAAATGTATTCAATTCAGCATTACAGTAGTTTTATTGATATGCTGGCAGAGAAACAAACATGACCGCTCTTTACCATCTGTTTATAATGCTATATAAAGAAGACCATGTTGGTTGCCATGGAAACTACATTTCCAAAACCACTGAGTGTTTGCTTAAATTCTCCAACCTTTTAAAGTCATAAGCTTTTTCCTAAGAAAAGGAATTTTTAAAAATACATTAAAATTTTTTCCAGTATTTTTCTCAAAGTTGTTTCTCTGTAAAATTCATTTATCATTTTAAGATTGGTATTTTTGCCTCAGAATTTCATGAATTAAAACAGGGGACTCTTCAGTTGAGAATGCAGCGCTTTTAAGAATTGAGGGAGGAAATTTAATATAATTCTATTCAGAGGGGCCACTTGCCTTTTTCAAAGTAAAGGTTTTGTGTCTTCAGAAAAACTTTATTTCGGTAGCAACAAAAAAGAGTCTGAGGAAGTAACAAATATCATATGATGATCCTGGGAAGGAAAAGCAGATTTTATGTAATTACAATGACTAATCTTATTTAGTTATTGTCAGATTAACAAATTTGGGGAAAATTACAGCAGTGTAGTACTTGACTTTCCACAGAATGGTCTGGCTTGCAAAAGTGGGGTTATTACTTTGTTTCAATAATCGTAAATAAAATCTATTGGCATTCCTGGGAATCCTGCCTGCAGAAGAAAGAAGCAAAATACATGTGTAATTGTTTTTCTTGCTAAATGAAAAATCCAGAACTAGTTTTTTCAAAACCTAAATGATGATGACTCATATATCTACATTTTGTTTGTATAAATCTGGTGTTTCTATGTACTCAAAAAAGCGTTTTAACCAATTTTTTAAAAATCTTTATATTTTTCACTGTTTTAAAAATAATTATTGATGTTTTTACATGAGGGCAGGTAAAATAGGATTGCATTTGTTGCAGCTTTCACCAAGACCAAAAATCATCAGCTAAATGGAAAAGAGTAGTAATACTGATAATGACAATGATGAGTACATACACACTGAGAATAGTTCTGCCAGGGAGCAGCCGCACCATTTTCCTTTCTGAGTGTTTATATTTAACTTTATCATCTTCCAATGAAGTGAATTCTAAGTACTTCTAGTACACTGTCTAAGTCAGGGCTTCTCACCCTTGGCACTGTTGACTTGCTGGGATCACAATTCTGTGTTGTGGAAGACTGTCAGGCTGTATTACGGGGCTCGCATCAGCAACCCTGGCACCTAAATGCCGATAGCATAACCCCAGTCTCCTACAACCAAAGAATATCTCTAGACATTGCCAAAGTCCCCAGGGGTGGTAAAATCTCCCTCAAGCTGAGAACCACTACTCTAGGTTAATATGGTTGTGATGTGTTTTGGACCACATAAAGGTACCCAGGCACCTAGATCTACACCCACAGGTGCTCATAGCCACACAGTGCTAGGAAGCTGAAGCCAGGGTCTCCCACATGCAAGGCATATGCTTTACAACTTGAGCTACATCCTTGGCCCTGCAGTTTCCTCTTTTTTTTTCCTGATAAAAATGGTTTATAAACCACATCCTGCTAGTCACGTGCTTTCTCCCACTGCCACCATCATTTCTAATACCAGGCACTCTCTTGTTTAGTGATCGGTCTGAGTGACATAAGCAGAATCATGTATTATGAGAGTCATTTGGCCAAGAATTTGAAAATTTTTTCTTTTCAATGTTTTTCTGCATAATGAAACAAGCGTAATAATTATTGCAAGTGCCAAACCACAACACTCAAAAGGAGAGAGAGAGAGCAAAAGAGAATGCCCTGCCACAGAGATGGGGTGGGGTGGTGGTGGTGGGAAGGATGCTGGGACCATCGGTGGTGGAAAATGGGCACTGCTGGAGGGATGGGCACTCGACCACTGTATGACTGGAATGTAAGCACAAAAGTTAGTAAGTCTGTAACCGTACCTTAAGGTGATTTACTATGAAAAAAAATTTTTTTTAATTATTGCAAGTGCCACTAAAATGACATCATTGTAAGAGAAAATTTTTGACAATAGAACTCTAGAATCTTTTATTGTTTTCTATGTTAAAATGAGAAGAAACCCTTATTTGCATGTATTTAATGGTAGATGCCCAAAGTTATTCTGTTTGGTTTTGCCATTGATCTTTGTGTAGGAAGAGTGAGTACAGCCAACTCTGTGGGAATCTTTCCTGTGATCTGTAAGAGTTAGAAGACAGCTGCTGGCACTTTCAAGCCCGTGTTCTTTCTTGAACATCTCTCTGTGTCTGTCTCTGTGTCTGTTCTCTGTGTCTGTCTGTCTCTCTTTCTCTATTTCTCTCTCTGTCTCTGTCTCTGTGTATGTCTCTCTCTGTGTTTCTGTCTCTCTCTCTCTCTTCTTCTATCTATCTACCTCCATTCTGTAGAACACTGTGAGCTTTCTTGAACACAGACATGCATTTCTTTTTTTTTTAACCTTCACATCTTTCTAATTTCATTCAATTAAAAACTCTCTTACTTGACTAAAAAGAAAAGTTAGGAGATAGCAGTGGAGCAATGGAGAAAGGGCAGCCTAGTGCCAACCACCATGTCTTCCGCATTTACCAGTATTACTACTATGATGCTGCCTTTTGCTCTCTTTTCACCTTTATTTTTTATTGATTGGTTGGTTTGAGGTCATACCCAGTGGTGCTCAGGGATCACAGTCCTTGTTGTGCTTATGAGATTATATTGGGTGCCAGAGATCAAACCCCAGTCAGTCTGTGCACGGCAAGTGTCTTAACTGGCTGTTCTCTCAGGGATTACTCCTGGTAAGTCTTGCGGGACCATATGTGGTGCCAGGGATCAACAAGTGCTCTATCTACTGTACTATCATTCCAGCCTCTCTTTTCCTTTTTAAAAAATGAAATAGTTCAGATGAACTAGGAGGAAATACAGCTATTAGAATCAGAACAAAAAGCATCCATAGGAGGAGGCCTCCATCACCACATCCTTGGGTCCTTGCACAGAACCACCAGCCTGCCAGTGGAACCCCCAGACCCTCTGAGTACCACTTGGTTTTTTCCACCAGGTTTTTCCTCTGGTGTAAATTCTCTGTGTGGAAGATGAAGATCAATGGTCTGTGTCCCGCTACCCTTAGCCCCCCACCTCCAGATTCATGTATAGATTTCCCATAATATTTGGATATATTCCTAGAAATAAAAAACTCAGAACATGGATAAATCATTTCTTTTTTCTGTGTAGCCCCTCCATCAACTCTCTCCTTGGTGAAAGTCACATCTTGTCCAGTTTTAAGGAGAGGACCCGGGGGCGGGGGCCAGCAGAGTCCCGTGACAGTCCTTCGAGAGCAACAATGCCGTGGGCTGGCAGGCAGGCACGACTGGCAGAGCGTGTGGGGGCAGGCGCAGGGCCACATGCCACATGAGGGTCCACATGGGTCCTCACTCCAGGGTAGGACTTTGGGCGGTGATGTAGACCCTGGCCGATCCTGCCACTGGGTGGGTTTGTTGTTGCTGAGTTGTGGTTTTTGACCTGGACAGTGCTTTCACTGCACTGCAGACTTTTCTCAGTCTCTGCCTGAATGGGAGCTATTCAGGGCTTCCCATCACCCCGTGTTTAATGGACCACAAATCCTCTGGCTCGGGGCACTTGCCTGTAAGGAGAAGGCTGCCCCCAACTGCTTGTCTAGCTGTCTCTACCCCAGACCTGTAATCAAGAGACATTTCAAGGAAGCGCTTAGGAGAAATAAACTTTATATTTCCCCCTCTACATCTCTTACTTATAAGTACTTTTTCAAACCCTAATTCTTAATCCATCATTCCTTTTTTTCCCTCTGTGTTTTAATGCTGCTATGATCATTATCCTCTAGGTTGAGTGAATAGGAGCTTTAGAGGCAGACAACTGAATTGATCCCCAGGCTTCACACTTACTGGCTGTATAATTTGGGGCAGCTTACCTTATTAATTCATTCCACTAGTACATATTGGATATATGTGTCTGCCAGGCACTATCTGAGCTCTGGGTATTATTGTGGACAAATAAATACGCTGTATCATGGTTACATTTTAATCAAAGACAAGTGATAACTAATGCAGACTAATGCAGATATGCAGTGTACCAATGATGATATCAATACGAAGAAATGAACTGTTCTCCTGAGGCTCAGTGTCCTTACCAATCAAATGAGGAAAACTGCCTCCTCATAGGATGAGTGTCAGGCAGGGAACGAGTGTCAGGTTAAATGAGCTGGCATCCAGGCACGCTTGGAGATGGACCAGAGCAGATGCGACAGTCTGCCCCCAGGTTATTTGGTGGCAGTCTGGTAAATGAGATATTTCTCCCTAGACCCTTTGACCTGCTGGAGTAGAGCTAGTGTTGTTATACTCTTAGACTTAAATTGGCTGTAATCACCTGTATATAATTTATTCCTAGTGTCTTTGTCTTTGTTCAGTAGTGACCCTCTATTAACTAATACTATGTAAGTGAAACTCTGAAAATCATATATTGCAGGACTGGGAGAAAACTTTTGTAGAGCACATGCCTGACATGTGCACGGCCCTTGAGCTCAATTCCTGGCACTGGTACTACTTGGTCCCCCATAGACTACTGGGTGTGACCCCTAATTTTTTTAAAAAATTGTGTTTTTCTGTTAACACACATAATTTGGGAAATGCCACTACCAGTGTTTCCCTTCCCTTTTGTTAGTTATTTTAAGTGTCTATAGGGTTGTTATTATTATGTTCTTGGGGTAGTGACCGCTGTTAAGAGCTAATAGGTTCAACGTTGGACAGTTGGACAACCAATCTTAGGATTTTTCCTGTGGTGGAAATTCTTTGTGTGGAAGATAAAGATCAGTGGTCTGTGTCCTGCTACCCATCATTTCTGATTATTCCTTGACCTGGACTCCCATACCTTGATTCCAGTTTCAATTTTGAGCAACAGATGAAGTTTTTAAAAATCCCATGCACTTGAGTTTGGGGCCATTACATTGCAGCGATACAGTTTGAGATTTCGATTGAGATTCATTTCTCCTCTTCAAGTCCCTATCTACTTCAATTTGTGATTCCCTCTAACCCCAGTCTGTCTAGTTTCTCTATAAAGTATTTCATCACATTTTCCCAACTTATTTATCCACCTCCCCCACCCCCCACCACACACACACACACACTTCTTTTGTTGCTGTCACCGTATCCAGGGTTCACAAACTTGGTTGTGGTGTGATGGAGACCAGGCATTCGTGCCAGGAATCCCAATAGCGGTGCTGCCAAGACCACACTTGGCATGTGCCACACTGCGGAGAAATGGCCAGCTCATGATCTCGGCTTGCAGAGTAGACAGACTCTCCCTTTCAGCCACGTCCCCTGGAGCCTGTATTGGATATATTTGCAATGACTTCTCCCATCTGTATATTACATCTTTTACATTAGACTTTAACCTCTTAATAACACATTATGTAAATGTCAGTCAAAAGTCCAACCTTTCTGGGCTGGAGCAATAGCACAGAGAGTAGGGCATTTGCCTTGCACGCGGCCGAACCAGGTTCAATTCCCAGCATCCCATCTGGTCCCCCAAGCACTGCTAGGAGTAGTTCCTGAATAAAGAGCCAGGAGTAATCCCTGTGAATCGCCGCGTGTGACCCAAAAAGAAAAAGAAAAAAAAATCCTACCTTTCTGTCTCCTTCAACTTGATCTAACACAGATATAAATTTTACACTGCTGAACTACCATCACTAGCTGATATTCAAGAACTAAATAGATGTGAATTCATTACATAGAAACTTACTTTATATTTAAAATATACTTACAGACCAGCTAACTAAAATCATAGAAAATTGACAGAGGGTAACCTGAGGGCATTTCTCTTGCCTTTGAGTGCCGGTGTCTATGGAAATCAGAAGTATGGGAGAAGCACTGAACGTGATGGGCGCACTTTTCCACGTCTGCTTCATTTATCCTCTGCACAGGTGGACTGTGGTGATGGGCAGGGTAGTTCATAACACATCAGCTTCAGCCAGTGTCCCTGCTTGATTGGTGGGTGGGGCTTGTGTCTGTGAAGTGTAATAGTGCCTCAAGTCCAACACTCACATTCTCTTTCCGACCCTTTTGCTTCAACACAAAATTGTTTTCTAAAAAGTAGGAATAGTAACTATAAATATTCTTTCTATAATATATGCTGTATCTAATATATGTAGGTAGGAAATATAATATATATTATTATCACATTTATCACTTGTCATCCTGTTGATCTTCAATTTGCTTGAGCGGGCGCCAGTAACATCTCCATCTGTCCCTGTCTCGTGCTAGTGTAGCCCAATGATATCTGCTGGTTCCAGGAACACAAAGAGCCTCAAAATGTTCATTCAGGGTTTTGACGAAGAAGTCTGACCATCCATTGGTGGGCGGTCATGCGGTCTTTTAACATCCCTTGGAATCCAGTCAGTAACAGCTCAAGTCCAGCAGTTATCTCTGAATCACCTTATGTGTCCAGCCTATCTGATTTTTGACACGTTGGCAAATGGGACAGCGTCCCTGATATATTATTATATATTATAATATATTATAATTTATATATAAAATACATTTTATATATTATATAATATATTATATTATTCTCTACATATTATTATAGAGAATATAATTTTCCCAACTATATAGAATATATATAAAACTAATTTTCTGGCTGGAGCTATAGCGCAGCAGGTAGGACGTTCACCTTACATGCGACCGACCTGGGTTCTGTTCCTCAGCCCCTCTCGGAGAGCCCGGCAAGCTACTGAGAGTATCTCGCCCTCACAGCAGAACCAGGCAAGCTACCTGTGGTGTATTTGATATGCCAAAAACAGTAACAACAAGTCTCACAATGGAGATATTACTGGTTCCTGCTCGAGCAAATCAATGAGCAACGGGATGACAGTGACAGTGATATAGAATATATCTCTGTGTGTACATGTACATTGTACACAGGAGTATATGTCTATATATGCAGAATATGCATAGAGTTTATGTATATAGAATATATCACTATATTGAATATATAACATTTTATATCAGTATATAGATATGTATTATATATTATATTATTCTCTATATAGAATTTATTATATATCAATATAATCAATATTATGATATAATAATCTGTATATAGAATGTGGTATAATAATTCTATAGAGAGAGTACTGAAACAATATATAACATCATAATATAGAATGTGTATATATTATATGTCTATAGCAATGGGTGTTCCGGGGCTACTCCTGACATGGTAGTTAGTGGCTGTGGGTGTGCACTTCAGCCCTCTGTGCCATCCCCCCCAGGCTCCAGATCTTTTTTTAATTGGCCTTATTTTACTCCATTTGTATTTTTAAAAATAAACCAGCTACCGTTTGAGGAGAGCAGATCGTCTTGCTGGTGGCGTGTTGTGGTGGCGTGTTAATTCCAAGGCATCCATCCTTTATCTTGCTGCAAATTTGATCAATGTTGACATCATTTTCTTCTGTTTTATCTCAGTTGTATTTCACTCGGCGATTCATTTCTGGAGAGCCCCTGGCTTGATTTTCACCTGCTTATGCTCTCCCCTTTCTGCTCTCTCTCCTTTTCCTCATTTCCCAGGTGCCTGCTTTCTGCCACCTGCCCATCAAACCTAATTGCCGCCTGGAGAGGGCTGTGGTGAGGCGGTGCCCGGCCCCGGCACCCCTCAGGAATCGGAAGTGGGTGGAATGTGCATGTGGCCCTGGAGCCATGTCAGTAGCTGATGCAGCTCCCCAATTCTCAGGGCTGGTTCACCTCAGGCCCTAACATGTTTAAAGTCTCGGGTAGTTTAGTCTCAGGATAGGAATGGCAGGAATAATACAATTTGGGTCATTTTGTCAATGGAAATTAACCTCCAGTTCTACTGCTCATTTTATATAGAAATTGGTGACATGCAGACTATTTTTAGTTCCCTTCAAATTATAGTGCTGTAAAACAATTTTCATGAGTGTTCATTTTTTTCCCTTTCACAATGGAGCAATATTACTGTCATTGAATTGCTAATTATATATACAGTTGAACATTGCTTCTTTGATAGCATTTAAACTTTGGTCTCATGCCTAAAGCTTAGTGAAATTAAAGTTAAAATACAAAAACCCAAAAACACCCAATATAGGACTGTGGTGTTCATTTTAGTACAGTAAATTTTTTCCTTCAAATGAGAAGGAAATATGATATGATAAATTTATAATATGATAAATCACCTGTCTTAAAAATATTTTTGTTATTATAAAGATGTTTTTTCTCCAGATATGTCCTTAGAGAAAGAGATATATCCTAACTTATTTTGGTAAATAAATCACCCTTAATCTAAAAATCTATCACTTAGCACTGTCACTGCTTGGAAATATTATCCTCTGATATTATGATTTTTTAACCAAAAGATTTTAATTGAACACCAAAAATATAAGAATAATTTATTTTCTTTTGCTTTTTTGGGCACGACTAGCAATGTTCAGAGCTCACTCCTGGCTCTTCATACATTAGTTCCTTATTGGCAGGCACAGGCGGCCAGCTGGAATGACAGGAATCGAAACTGGGATGGCTGCATGTAAGACAAACGCCCTACTTGCTATACTAATCACCCCAGTTCTGCCATCTAATTCTGACTTTCCATCTGAAACTGCCCTGACTTTCTGTTCAAAGTGAGAGGCCAAAGATAGAGTACAGGCATTAAGGCAATTGCCATCTGTGCGGTCAAACCCAGTTTGATCCCCAGTACAGTATCTACTCCCCTGAGCACCATGAAGAGTGACCCCTGAGCACAGAGCCAGGAGTAAGCCCTGAGCATTGCTGGGTGTGAGTCCCCTCCTTCCACTCCCCGCAAAAAACAAAGTGGGGACAATCTTCTGTCACAGACATGGCTGCAGAATCTGACCTAGCCACTTCTAACTGAAGAAACTGTGTGCATAAACACTCCTCTAGATTGAGATTCTCTCAATTTAAGCCTTAAGAAATAGGTTAACTGATATGACAGAATTCTTCTATATAGTAACTTTTCAGCATAACATTAAATAAATCTCAGTGTAATTTTTTTTTAATGTATAAGATTTTTTTTTTCTAGGTGGCTGTCACCTTAAAAAAAAAATTGACTCTGAGAGCTGGAGTGATAGCACAGCGGGTAGGGCATTTGCCTTGTATGCGGCCGGCCCAGGTTTGATTCCCAGCATCCCATATGGTCCCCTGATCACTGCCAGTAGTAATTCCTGAGTGCAGAGCCAGGAGTATCCCTTGTGCATTGCTGGATGTGACCAAAAAAAAAAAAAAAAGAATTGACTCTGAGGTTAGAGAGAGCTCAGTGGATGGAAATACATACTTTTGCATGCAGGAGGCTATGGTTCAATCCCCTGCACTATATATTCCTATATCATCAGGAGTGATCCCGAAATACAATGGGAATGGCCCAATACCACCACCACCACTCCATAAATGGATAAGTAACCATCCCATAAATGGATAAATAACGTTCACTATGATTCCGGAGAAATAGCACAACAGGTAAAGTGCTTCCCTGCATGTGATCTGCCCAGTTTCAATCCCAGGCACCCCATATGGTCAGTCCCCTGAGTCCCACCAGGAATAATTCCTAAGCACTGGCTGAGGAGTATGCTCTGAGTTCTGCCAGGTGTGGCTACCCCCTATGCTCGTGCACGAGTGCTCTCACACACACACACACACACACACACACACACACACACACACACATTCACTATGATTCCAGAAAAGAGACTCAGAAATTCAAAGCTAAATGGTTGAATGTAGCAAATGGAAATAGGAAAGAGGGAAAGTTTTTTCTTATCTTTCTTTTTTTCTTTGTTGTTGTGTTTCTTGTTTGGTTTTAGAGACCTATTATGCATTGATTACTCAAAAATGACTAAGCTCCAGACTCAAAGCCCTGTCAAAAAGTACACATGAGCTGAAAATTAAATAGTAAGATTGAAAGCCTAGTAAACCCAGGCTTTGAACTCTATATATGTTCAAATCTTGGTACTTCCTATACAAGTTTTCTGCTAAGTTGGTAATCTGTGTAAACGTCAGTAATCCTTAAAGAGCTATTACCTGTTATCTTGCTTGATTTGGAGAGAATTAAAGATATACCTATAAAACAGCTTGTTACTAAGAAAAGTGCTGTGGTTGTAGTCAATGCCATTGTTATTCCCTTTATTATTCAGTGCATTAAGTGCCACACTGGAGATTTATTGTGTCATAAAGCCCCGCAGAAGGGACAGCTAGTGATCCTAGTCTCTATATACTATACTTAAATTCCTCTTTTTTTTAAAGGAAAATAAAGACCTTTTATTTGTACACGAACAGTGCTTCATCCTGTTGCTTACTCAGCCTTGTTTAATCCCCTAAGTTTAGGAATCCGACACAGTTTTCTTCCATTCTGTTTTGTTCCCATGTTCCCCCTTCTCTTCCTTTCCCCCTCTCTCTGTCTCTCTCTCTTTCTCTCTCTCTCTCTTTCTCTCTCTATCTCTTTTTCTTCCTCTCAAAAAATTCATCCATCATTTCCTACGGCTTCAGCCATCACCTTTGTGAAGATAGTTCCCAAATCTATATCCACTGCATTTCCAGCTTCCTGCTGGGCATCTCCATCTGGAAGTCCAACTTGCCTTCAAAGTTCACGTGTCCAAAACTGAGCTCATTAATTCTCCATTAATTCTCCTTCTTCTCTCCAGTCCTCACTAATGCATCATCACCTCTTTACACAGGTTTGGATCTTCCATTCCGCCTGTGTCTTCCCCTTGCCTCCCCGGCCCTTTCTGATGTCTCTCCCGCGTTGCCTGTTGGCCAGACTAGCTTGCTCTCCATCATTCAGCTTTTCCTTTCCACCCCTGCTGCCACCGCTCAGATGGAGACCCTCATTATCTTCCACCTGGACTCTTGGAAGAAGCTACGCCTGACTAATGCTCCTTTCCTTTCCACTGTGCTCAACAGCACGCCATGGCTGGAGGAGCAGCGTTAGGCCCAGAGTGAGTTTTTGTCTTCAACTCTCATCTTCTAACTCTGTCCCTGACCAACCATCCAGGGCTTCAGGTTGCTTGCAGAGGGAAGTCCCAAGTCTAAGCCTGACTTTCGAAGGCCCTGTTGCAGCTTCACTCTTGCAGCTGTCCGTTTTTCTGGCCTTACTTACCTTCCCACCTTTGCCCAAAAGATAACCCCACAACTCCCAAATTTTTCCTTCTACCTTCTTAATGCTGGTGAACTTGTTTTTCTTCCATCTTCCATATTTCCATTCAAAGAGCCGGATCCACCCAACCTCCATTCTCTCGGGAAAATCTGATCACCTTTTAGACCCAGCTGAATTGTGTCTCTGCTATGAGGGTTTCCTTCATCAAAAAAAAAAATTTTTTTTTTTGTTTCTTTCTTCCTCAATACCAACTAGCTTTCTTGGTGTCTCTGAAATATTCATCTGCTCCCTGTATTGTTTAATTACTTTTGAACAATTTACTATGGTCCTTAAACCTCATTTTTTTTGTGTATTTCTCATGCTTGATCCACCAGGGTGAAGAAATGGCATTTGAGAGGCTCTATGGAAAAATGCCCCAGCTGTGATATGGGGGTTTGGTTAAGATGGAGAGACTAGCTAAGCTGTGAAAAGTTAGGATGACACAGTGAGAACTGCAGTTATCTATAGAAACCATCTGTGGGAAGGGAGCAGAGCTCGTTGTGACAGTATCACCTAGTCAGTTTTCATTTCCATGAAATTGCATAGCTATTAGAATATTTAAGTGAGCTGATTGTTATTAGTGAGTATTATAAATCTAAGGCAGAATTAGATTAGAATCAGAGGAGATCAATTTTTGCCTCTCACCATCGTTAAAATGGATCTTCAGACTTTTCAGAATATTATTTAAAATTTGTGGCAAGGCCTTTTTGGCTAACACCGTTGGACTGCATAGTATCTAATGTCTGTTAAAATTGAATTGAGGTGTTATTTTAGGTTTCCTACATCTCCAGATTGCCCACCCAGCTGGTCTCGTATTTCTCATTGACTCCTATAAACATTTTCTAATGGATCTTCTCATACCTTTATTTTCCTTCCTTAAGTGTATCTCTTAATGCACTTTATTTTCCCTTCCCCCCTTTATCCAGGTTGTTTTCCCACACTGATGACAAAGGATTGGGCATGTTTTTTTTTTGGGGGGGGGAAGGAAGAGCACGGGGAGGGTTATGTTTTTGAATATCAGATTATCTTGCTAACTGCTTGATAAAATACCATAGTGGTTTTGTGTTGCTTTTCAACAAAGGGTTCTTGGATCTTGCTGTGCATGTTTGACCTGTGTGGTCCAATCCTGCTTTCCTCTGGCCTCATTTCCCACATTTCCCGCAACAGATGCTCTCAACCTGGCTTCTGTTCATCCTTACGCTGTTGATCCGCTCCCCTGTTCTCACTCACACCAGAGGTCCTCAAACTTATCTGGCCTACCTACCGCTTAGAAAAACGAAATTGCTCAGTGTTCTCTGGGAATCCACCTTCTTTAAGCAAATAAGCAAAAAACACGTTCATCCCCCCACCACCACCCTCAGTTGCACCCAGGGCTGTGACCACTCTCTTCAACCATCCAGTGCCTCCTCACACAGCCCCTCCTCAGTCGAGTGTGGTGGGGAGGGGAGGGGGCAACACAGTTTCACCCACTTTGGGAAACACTGATAGAGAGTCTTCCTTTGGATAGTAACTCAGCCATTCCTTTCTCGAGAAAACAGACTTTCCTAGTACAGTTAATATCTTTAATAAGAGCTCTCAAGGCACCATCTTTTTCCTGTATAACAGCATTTGTGACTGTTGTCATTTCACTTTCATCTGTGATTCTTTTGTTATTACCGTCCCTACTAGATCATAAACTTCACAAGCTCTGTGGCTGACTTTGCTCCCTTCTGCATCGGCAGCTAACACAGTGCCTGGAACGTGGAAGGTGCTCTGTCTAGATTTATTCAATGAATGATGTTTTGCTGATATCAGCTCAAAGGGGGGAAAAATGGCAATTTTGCTGAAGTTTAGTGATAAGGATTACAAGATAAGGGATACTGCTTTTATATATGCTACTTTGATGGCAAACTTTCTTCCAGTTTTATTACTATGGTACTGTAGGTTGTACAGCACTAGATAAATGTGGGAAAGTAAGATCATAAGATAGACTGAAGAAGGAACCTCGATGTCAGGCAGTTCTGTCTTCTCTCTAATGTTATTTGAGAGCTTGCTTGTTATTTGGCTTCTTGAATATCTCTTACTTCACAAAGACTTTGGCATCGACACCGGCTGCTCTGTTTCTTAATGCCTTCGTGGTGAGCCAGCCTCAGTTTGCTGCATTTTCTAGTCTGCCAGGGTTCTGTCTGTGGACAGGGGGAGCCCTTTCAGATGAGCCGCCCACGGTCACCATCTCCCTTGAACGTTACTTCTCTATCTCTTCCCCACACTGTGCACCTGCCCTGTTGGTTCTGGAAACAGCGCTTTCCTTATTGTTCTGCTCCAAGTCTTTACCTGCCTCGGTTTTTCTTTAAAACCCATTATTTCCCTCCCCTCCAAGCCCCCCTCCCTACTCTAGACTACATGGGCTACTTCCTCCACATCCCTGAGGTCCCTAGAAGATCTCTGTCCCACCCCTCACCCCTAGCTATGTCCTTTGCCCTCTTCTCTGTGCTTTGTTTATCCCCTTAGGAAGTCATGCTGCCTTGCTTTGTGGTTTTTATTTATTTATTTTTTATTTTAGGTGGGATGAGGGCAAGGGGGGTGTTGCGGGGCACACCCAGCACACCCAGTGGCTACTCCCAGCTCACTGCTAAGGCTTGGCAACTTCTGGTGCTTAGGGAGGCCTGCCATGCCAAGGGTTCATCCCAGACCTCCTGCATGCAGAGCATGCACGCTGGCCCTTGAGCTGTTCATCTAACCCCTGTTGTGATACTTAAGCCAGACCATATTCTCCACGAGAAGAGAGAACACAACTCGCTCGTGCCCATCGCCCTGCCCTCCCTGTCCATGAGCTTTGTGCCCAACATCTAGAAAGTACATGTCACATTTTTTGCTGAATAAACTTGAGAATACCAACTTTACCGTTCTCCAGAAAAGCATCTATAATTTTGTTTTTAAAAAAACTCCATGCAGGGGCTGGAGCGATAGCACAGCGGGTAGGGCGTTAGCCTTGCATACGGCTGACCCCGGTTCGAATCCTAGCATCCTATATGGTCCCCTGAGCACCGCCAGTAGTAATTCCGGAGTGAAGAGCCAGGAGTAACCCCTGTGCATCGGCGCGTGTGACCCAAAAAGAAAAAAAAAAACCTCCATGCATATGTAACAGTATATTGATTTCACAGTCAGCTTGTCACATGTTCTTCCTAAAGAGAGGTACAGAGAACAAATCATCGAGTTCTGGGTGAGGTACGACTGGACCATTTAATACATCTTATCTCAAAGTGTTGAATCTTATGGATGTTTTATGCTCAGGAAAAAAAAAATCTCTTGTTCTCTTTTGGTTATAAGCTTTTTCTTTTCTTTTTTTTTTTAAGCTGTGGACATTATCAATTTATCTTAGCACTTTTATAAAGGGTGTTAATGAAGTGAATTTAAAGAAGTGGTGTTTGAAAACAGTTATTTAATTGACTCAAGCTGTTAATCTGCTCTGGGCTGTTAACTATGGTGAAAATGAATGGTAGTAGGGGTGCATTTCCCACTGCTCTGTGATTGCCATCAACCAGTCCGTTACATTTCTTCTCCTGACCTTTTCCCTTAAATGCAGTCTGAAAGTGGCAAGTGTTTTAATGACATCTGATATTTGGGAAGATGGAGAAGAACGGTTTATTAACTTTCATTGTTTGGGGAGGTAGGAGAGGAGACATGGCAGAGGGCTGCTCGTGCAGCTAGAGTGAAGATGGCTTGGAAAGAGAGGAGAGTAGAAGAAAGAAACTAAGACTTTCTTTCTTGAATTGATGGCCAAATAAAGTAGTATGAAATACAGTTTGGTGTAACATGCACATCACCTAGTTGTCTCTCCAGGGCTTTGCGTGTTATGTACTTTATTGTGTGTTCCACTTTGGACAGTGACAATGCAGAGTAGACATCAGAGGTTTTATAGAAGAGATGATAGTCACAGAGTCATATGACTGGGGAATGGCAGAAAGAGAACCTGGTGACAAACTGCACTGAGCTCATTTAATTTAGCAGATAGTTTTGTTCATTAGATGAACACATTAGACAGTCTCTCTAGCATAATGATTAAGAGTGTATGTAGATTCTGGCCGCCAAGATGTGATCCCGGGGGCCGCACGTGTGTGTGGCCTCTCCGCAGCTGCATGAGCGTGACTCCAGATGCCAGCTAAAGTTTTCGGCATGGGCAGCTCCTCGCAGAATGTCTCCAGACTGAGAACTAAGCCGCGGCCCCATGCCCGCCCAGGAGGGGAAAGGTATTTCTCTCTCTCACCTCTTCATTGCTAGGGGTGAAGGGCGTGGTGACCACCATATTATGACGACCACAGATGGGGTTTACAAGCTTGCAATGATCCAATATCTGGAAGAAATCTCCCTGGACTTAGTTGCTAAAGTACAGAAATCCAAAATAGACCTCATATCTCTTCACAACAGGTCTGACTCTAGTGGGGTACTCCTAACAATAATAGTGAGGTTTGTGTTGAAATATTGAATGTGGGGGCTGGAGCGATAGCACAGCAGGTAGGGTGTTTGCCTTGCACGTTGTCGACCCGGGTTCGATTCCCAGCATCCCATATGGTCCCCCGAGCACCACCAGGAGTGATTCCTGAGTGTATGAGCCAGGAGTAACCCCTGTGCATCACCAGGTATGACCTAAAAAGCAAAAAAAAAAAAAAAAAGAAATATTGAATGTAACCAAAGTAAATAGAAAGTAAAGTGAAATTTATCAGTTACAAGGCAGGGGGCAGGGGCGGTATGGGAGGTATACTATGTTTTGTTTTATTTTTTTTTTGGTGGTGGATATGGGCACTGGTGAAGGGATGGTTGTTTCAACATTGTATAACTGAGACTTAAGCCTGAAAGCATTGTAATTTTCCACATGGTGATTCAATAAAATTCTTAAACTAAAAAAAAAAAAAGAGTGTATGTAGATTCTAAGGTTCAAGTGACCCAGGTGACCCAGGTTCAAGTCCTGCCTCTGTAATGGTTCCTTCACCCGCTAGGCATTGCTAAGTTGCTTGATCTCTGCATGCCTCATTTTATTCATTGGCCAAGTCAGAATAATTGTGGTACCTTCCTCTTAGGATATTTATAACTTCATGTAGTTAATATAGTAACATGCTTAGAATAGAAAGTACTCTATTGGGAGCTGGAGAGATACTACACATGGTAAGACATTTGCCCCAGTTCAATCCCTGTCACCCACAAATGGTTCCCTGTGCCCCATCGGGTGTGATTTCTGAGCACAGAGATAGGAGTAAAGCCTGTGAACAGTTGTGTGTGGCGTCCAAACAAAAACAAACTAGGAAAGAATTCGCCAAGTAAGTCTTCATAACTCAATGTGGAATATTGTCTTTCACTATATTAAAATATATATTGACATTCATGTATACTACAACTTACATGTGGCATATAAGTATATGATATATAATGCATATCATATGGTATATGAGTATTGCTCTGGATATTAACTTATATTTCCCACAGTTTTCTTTCCTTTTTGGTTTTTTTTTTTTTTTTTGCATTTTGGGTCATACCCAGCAATGCACAGGGTCACTCCTGGCTCTGCACTCAGGAATTACTCCTGGTGGTGCTCGGAGGACTATACGGGATGCTGGAAATCGAACCCACTGTCACTGTCATCTCATTGCTCATCGATTTGTTTGAGCGGGCACCAGTAACATCTCTCATTGTGAGACTTATTGTTACTGTTTTTGGCATATCCAATACGCCATGGGTAGCTTGCCAGGCTCTGGCAAGCTAGAGTAAAATTTATTAAAAAGTTTGATCCTCATAGCACAAATGAAATAGCAACAAAAACCCAACAATGACATTCCAAGTTTTAGTTTTGGAATTTAGGAGGGTAATGCTTTACATTAATGATATAATTAAGGGCAGCTCTTTTCTGATTTTTTTAAAAATCTTACTCACCAAGTTAAATTTTGAATAATTTGGATTTGGTTTAATCCTTTTATTCTCTGAGCATCTTACCTGTCAGACAGAAATGATTTTGTCTCTCTTATCTCCATCATCACCAATATTCTCACCTCATCCAAGGTATACAATTTGTATTTCAGTTGCTACCAGTTATGATTAAGCAGAAATGTCAGTCATTTCCTCCTGCTGTGTATCAGCGTTAAGCAGGTGAGGTGCAATAAAGGGTAGAGACAGTAGGAAAACCTAGAAAGAGGAGGAAGCCAGATAATCACACTTGACAGTTTGACACGGTCACTATTAAAATTGTCCAGTGGTTCTCTCTGTTGTTTCCTCTGTTTCTTCTTCCCCAAGCCTTTTTCTTTCCAGGAAGTCCCGTTGTTTGATTCTGGAAGTATGGCTGTACTTGTGTTTGCTTTCTCACTTGTTTAGACGGAGTATGTGAGAGTATGTTAACCCTCTTTTCTTTATTGTTGGCAGGGGGCTCGTCCAGGACAGCCGAAACAACCTCCAATTGAGAGGCTTGGTGGTGCTACTTATTTCCAAAGCAGCTGGACCCAGCAGTGTGGATACTTCATGTCAGAACTATGACATGGTCAGTGGAATCTACTCATGGTAAGAAGAAATTAGTCTTTTGATGTTGCTCTCAAAATTAAGTGGTTTTTTTTTTTTTACTGAAAAGTAATCACAAATCACTGTTCATCTCCTTATCATTCAAATATAGATTAAAACATTTGTAGGGGTGAAAAATTGATTTTGTGGTTGGAGAGATAGTATAGCGATTAAGGCAGTTGCCTTGCATATGCTGGCCCAGGTTTGATCCCTGACACCCTGTACGGTACCCCTGAACCTTATTTGGAGTGATCTCTGAGCACAGAGCCAAGAGTAAGCCCTGAGCACAGCTGGGTGTGGCCCAACACAAAAACAAAAAAACAAAAAGAAAATGATTTTATTGTTCTCTAACAGCAGTGTAATCTTGGTATCTCTATAGCTGTGGTTAAATTTTCCCCACACATTTGCTTCTAGATAATTCCTATCTTTGGCATCTCAGATTTTCTATTTATCACTAATTCTCCTCATTTGTCTTGGTGTGTGTCATTTTATCTCTATAGAGTCTTCTATGTCACTTAGTCCAGGATTTATGATTCTTAAATCCGAGCGATAACTCAATGGGATAACTCGATGTGATTGCTAGGTCAAATAGAATCTCTATTAGACTTTTGAGGAGTCTCTGAACCATTTTCCAATGAGGCTGACCCCACCAGCAGTGAATGAGAGTTCTTTATTCGCCAGATCTCCCAGCACTTACTGGTTTTGGATTTGGGATATAGATCATCTCAGCGGTGTGAGGGATAGCTCTCTGTCATTTTTATTTGCGTTTCCCTGAGAGTCCATCATGATGATGATTTTTTCCTATGCCAGTTGGTCACTTTTATGTCATCTTTCAGAAATTATCTAGTCCTCTTCTCTCCTCGTTTTTGAATGAGTTATCTGGTTATTTTGTTGTTGCTATTGGGAATGCTTTGTATATCTTGGCCATTAACCCTTTGTCTGATGTGTGAATATTTCCTGCTAGCCCATGGGATCTTTTTAAGCCTCATTTCTTTTTCAGTGCAAAAGCTTTAGTTTGATGTAGACCCTTTGCTTACTTTTGCTTGCTTGCTTTTGTTTTCTTGTGGTCATATTATTGAGGTCTCCTCTGGGATCAGGATATTGAAGCATTTTATGTTTTCTTCCATGTATTTTATAGAAACAAATTTTTATAGCAAGGTTTTTAACTCATTTTGAATTAACCTTTGTGTACAGTGTGAGATAATGAGGTCTGATCTCTCTCTCTCTCTCTCATGTGCACACTGCTTTTTTTTTTTTCAATATGGGTCTCCAGTTTTCCCAGCACAAATTTGTTGAAGAGTCTCTTCTTGCCCCATTTCCCTTACCTAGCCCCTTTGTCATACTTTAACTGTCCTTACTGCTAAGGGTTTATCTCTGTACTCAATTCTATTCCACGGATCTGAGAGTCTGTCTGTTTCACTGCCGTGAAGTTTTTATTACTACAACTTGGTAGTAAAGATCCTGCATCTATTACTCTGCTGCTGGTTTCCACTACTTTTTATTTTGAAAACTCTCCTGGCTGTGCCTGCAGATTGGAGGGTTTTTGATAGAAGTAATTTCAGATTTTCTTTTTCCTTGTCAGAACTCTTCGTTTTTCTTCAATTTCACAAGAAGCCTATTTACTGTGACTTTGAAATCCTTATTTGGGAGATTAGAGAGGTCTCTGGAAAGAGTTCTTTCCAGGGCTTATGTCATTGTCCATTAGTGCAGGTGAATTCCTCTGCTTCATTATTTCTGGGGCTGAAGTTGTCTCCCTATGTCAGGGAGTAGGCAGAGGTCCTGGGTTGGGTATCAGCTCAGCCTCCTTATGTCTTCCCCAGGATTCCATGGAGTCTAGGTGGGTGTTCACTGAGAGGGGTGATGTGGGTGCAGGGCTAGCTCCCCCTTGAGTGGGGTGTCAGATCAGGGTGTAGCTCCCAGAGAGTCCTGGTATCTTCTCATTGTATTTCACTCTTAAGAAAATTGAGACTCAACGGGCTGGAGCAATAGTACAGCAGGCATGGTGTTTGCCTTGCACACGGCCAACCTGGGTTCAATTCCCAGCATCCCATATGGTCCCCTGAGCACCGCCAGGGGTGATTCCTGAGTGCAAAGCCAGGAGTGATCCCTGTGCTTTGCCGGGTGTGACCCAAAAAGGAAGGAAGGAAGGAAGGAAGGAAGGAAGGAAGGAAGGAAGGAAGGAAAGAAAGAAAGAAAGAAAGAAAGAAAGAAAGAAAGAAAGAAAGAAAGAAAGAAAGAAAGAAAGAAAGAAAGAAAGAAAGAAAGAAAAGAAAGAAAATTGAGACCCAAAAAGCAAAGAAAGAAAGAAAGAAAATTGAGACTCAAAAACTCAAGATTTTTCATCTGGCAAAAGAGTAAGTTCTGACTCTATACTTCTTCCTTCCAAGAAACAAGGTTTCTTTTTATTTCATTTTGCCTTTCTAGTCTGATTCAAAGAATTAATTTCACTCACAGATAGAGTGAGTAAAGCCATCAAATTGGCATGCCAGAAATGTTCACAGCCTTATAAACTAAATGAGAAGCAACTTAGCAAATCTTTCATCTACATTTCTTCCCAAATTTGTTAGAATTAGGACTCAGAAGTTTACCTTATTAAACTCTATAGACAATTCTTCGCTGAGTTTAATTGAAATAGCTAGAAAACATAAATCTACAATGAATACCAATGAATACTTGCTTCCCAGTATTTCCTGGGAAACAAGTGGACCTCACAATACCTTGTATCTTTGTATTTCTATTTCTAAGAAACTCAGTTGGTTTTTGATCTTCTAACTTTGTTCTATTGAACTCATCTACTCTTTCATTTGGTTTTTTGATTTGTTTATTTGGTTGGTTGGTTGGTTTTGGGGCCACAGCTGGCGATGCTCAGGGCTTTCTTCTAGCTCTGTGATGGGCTCGGGGAACCATTTGGGATGCTTGGTATCAAATCTGAGAAGGTTGAATGCAAGGCAAATGCCCTACTCACTACACTATCACTCTAGCCCTACTCTTTGATGTAGGTTATCATGCATATCTCTAATAAATAATAATTATGTTTTATATTATCTAATCCTAAAATGACCCTTGGAAAATAGCATTAGACACATAATAGATTTTTACATAATAGATTTTTTTTTGCGTAAATCAATCATCTTCCTTTTACAGAAAAATCAATACACATTGAGAGTAAAACTTGTTTAAACTTCTGTAGGAAGAAAGTGGTAAAGGTGGAATTTAAATTCTTGTTTTGCTCCTGATTATTCTCTAGTTCAGAAATTGAGAGTAAAACATTTTATATTATTTCTACCATTAGGTACTGTTACCTTGTTATAAGGCCAGTACACTGTGCTGTGACCTTATGCTTTGAATTTGCTATTCATCCTCTAAGAGACAACCACATCACCTTGTGATCCTTCACATTTGGTACTGTTGGTAGATGTTTGTTAGAATATGTGTAATTATAAAAGAATTTTGCAAAGGAGTAGGTGGTACATTCTGATTATACAGATGGCCCCTGACTTGTCATGGTGCCATATACGATTTTTTGACTTTGTAATGGTGTGAAAACACTCTGCATTCATTAGAAACCACAGTTACCTAACTGTTTCATAAGGCCCATTAGCAGCAGTGAGCCACAGCTCTTAGCATTTTTGATTTATAACTATTAAACTTGCATTATTTTCCATTTTGAATGGGCTTTTCAGGACACATAGGAGTATTTGTACAGACTTTACGAATTATAAAAAGGGTTTCATATCCAATAATATATATTCCACAATTACATTTAGGAAATATTCCTGATGTGTGGTTCCAGGCTATTTTCTGTACTCCAGCTTGATCTAGTAAGTCATTATACACTTGTTAATGTGAAAACATAATTTGGCACAGCACTATGAGAAACTATTTATTTGTTTCTCTACCCTTGAAGTCATTTGTGTGACTCCTGCTTCCTTAATTGTTGAAGTGTAACTTTTGCTGGAAGCTTGTATTTGTAATACCACAGTGAATTATTTAACATTTGAGGGAAGTACTGATTTGGGAACTTTTTAATTCATTTCCAAACTATTGGGATTTATAGTGTTGGTGGCTTGACTTTGATGCCAGGTAATGGAACCTGAGTAAAGGACCTAAGGGACCAAAAGTAAGTTAGATGGCTTCTTCTTTGGCCTAAGGATATAACTGATGAATGTAGCTTTTGCGTGTAGCTAGTGAATTTATCTCTCGCCAAGTAAATGTCACTATAGCCAACTACCACAATACCATGGACTTCGGGTTTACTCTATCAACCCAGACTTTTAGACCGAACACAAAAGAAACAGAAAAACCACTACTAAATTTATAGGGCTGGAGTGATAGCACAGTGGGTAGGGCATTTGCCTTGTACGCAGCCGACCTGGGTTCGATTCCTCTGCCCCTCTCGGAGAGCCCGGCAAACTAGTAAGAGTATCCCGCCAGCATGGCAGAGCCTGGCAAGCTACCCATGGAGTATTCGATATGCCAGAAACAGTAACAACAAGTTTCACAATGGAGACGTTACTGGTGCCTGCTCGAGCAAATAGATGAACAATGGGACGACAGTGCTAAATTTATAGGTATCCTTAGGCACAATTAAGAGAATAAGCTTATAATTTTTGTTCTATTGATGGTTATTTTTGTTTTTATATAAAAATTAGGTCATGACAATATATAAACTATTACAAAGGATTTCTCTAATATGGCATGACGATTAAATTGTGGTGAATTTTTTTACACATACTTCACTTTTTTTCAGTTTTTATAGTAAGAATTAACTGGGTCATTTCTCATCTGAATAGCATTTATACCTAAACAGACTATATACATTGTAAAAAATTTTATTTTAATGAATCACCGTGAGATATAGTTACAGACTTACAAACTCTCATGATTATGTTTCAGTCATACAATGATCAAGTACCCATCCCTCCACCAGTGCCCATTCTCCACCACCAATGTTCACAATACCCCTCCCACCACCCCCACCCTTCCCACCCCCTGCCTCTATGGTGGGTGCATTCCCTCTTACTCTCACTCTCTCCTTTTGGGTGTTATGGTTTGCAATACAGGTACTAAGTGGCCATCATGTTTAAACCACATACTTTTATTCTACCTTCATGCCCTGAAATTTCCCGTACCTCTTAACTATAATAGAAAATACTGTAATAAATTTGCCAAACACTTTTTCTTTCCTTCCGTGGTATTCAGCTGAACTACATTCCCTGCCCTCCTAGCCTTGACTGGACTATGCAGCTGATATCTGACCAACAGAGTATGAGCATAAGTGATATTTCCTGTGTCCTGATTTTAAGTATCTTACATCTGCAATATTCCCATAAGCAGGTGATCTTGGAAGTGATCTATTCAGGATGAAAGGCATCCACACCCCTGAATCATTCCTGATGGAAAGTCGAGCAGGAGCAGCCTTATAGATTTGATGTGTGAGAGGGCAAGTTTGTTGTTAAATCTCTTAAACTGTAGAGTTGATCTGCTAACAACACTAACAATGACTTTCTCAGCATCTCACAGGGAATGATACAGGCTCACAAACAGAGCTGAAGAGAAAACTCAGCAAAGACACAGGTCTGACTGTTTGCATGCTTTTGCATGAGGGCAGCTCAGTTTGTCCTCAGCAGTTTGTTTCCCAGCATCCAGGAGTAACCCTTGAGCACAGAGCCAGGAGTATCCTCTGAGCACTACCAGGTGTAACCAACCAATAAGCAAAGCCAGGATATTCACAAGGGCCAGGAAGATTGCTCCACAGTTGGAAGCCTGCCTCATGAGCTGGGGGAAAAGGCAGCTGGAACAGAGAAGGGATCACTAAGTCAATGATGGAAGGAGGGATCGCTCAGGATGGAGACGTGTGCTGAAAGTAGATAAAGGCCCAAACATGATGACCTCTCAGTATCTGTATTGTAAACCATAATGCCCAAAAGTAGAGAGAGAGTAAGAGGAAAATTGTCTGCCATAGAGGCAAGGGGAGAGGTGGGATGGGGCGGGAGGGATACTGGGAACATTGGTGGTGGAAAATGTACACTGGTGGAGGGATGAGTGTTTGATCATTGTATGACTGAAACTCAATCATGAAAATTTTGTAAGTATATCTCAGGGTAATTCATTTAAAAAAAATTTTTTTAAATAAAAAAAAGAACACTGTATGACTGAAACCTAACAGCCTTCTAAAGATCTCTCTCACAGTGACTCAATAATAAAATCATTTAAAAATCAGCATATTCTTTTTCAATGTTTACTGTTGTAATACAATGCTATAGATGCTGTAAGTAGGAGAGAGTTCTGTGGAGGAGATAAGTACATTGGGAGCAGAAAGGAGAAAAATTCAGCGAAAAAGAACCACTTGAGTTTTGCAAAATAGAGAACTTGCTGGTAGAGCACTTGCCTGCACATGGCAGACCCGGGCTCTATCCTGGCATCCCATATGCATCCCTGAGCAGCACCAGGAACGATTTCTGAGCTCAGAGCCAGGAGGAACCCCTGAGCATTGCTGGGTGTGGCTCCCAAACCAAAAACAAAATAGAGGACTTAAAAATGACCGGGGGGGGGGGGAAGGGGAGCTGGAGCAATATTACATCCCAGAGAGCGTTTGCCCTGCATGTGGTTAACCCGGATTCAATCCCTGTTATCCCATGTGGTTCCCCAAAGCACAGCTAGGAGTGATTCCTGAGTGCAGAGCCAGAGTAATCCCTGAGCATCACTGAGTGTGACCCAAAAAGCACTGTCTGTACCACTGTCGTCCCATTGTTCATCGATTTGCTCGAACAGGCACCAGTAACATCTCCATTGTGAGACTTGTTACCCTTTTGGGCATATCCAATACGCCATGGGTAGTTTGCCAGGCTCTGCCCTGCGGCGGAATACTCTTGGTAGCTTGTCTGGCTCTCCAAGAGGGATGGAAGAATCGAGCCCGGGTTGGCCGCATGCAAGGCAAATGCCCTACCCACTGTACTATCGCTCCAGTCCCTCAAAAAGCCAAAAAAAAAAAAAATAGTCCTCCCAGTTCAGATGTTGCCACTTAACCCCTTATACAGCAGTTTCACCAATGTCTCTAAAAACCAGGGGCATGTGTGTGAATTTGGACACAGGCACACCTACACAGAATATTCTGGATGTGAAGACTGCCATGTACACATCAAGGAGAAAAAAACCAGAGCAGGTGATTTTCGCATGACTTATGTCACCAGCCAACAAATATAGTATGGAATAGAGTTGAGCTGAGATAGAAAAGAGATGGAGCTCAGATTTCCAAGAACCTGCACAATTGGTCCACATTGAGGGAACATTGTGGACAATCATTGGAAAGGAAACCAAATAGACTCAGATCTGGAAAGAGAGTCTCTCCCCTATTAGCTGTGCCTTAGTCACTTTCCTGAGAATGGTTTTAAGAACTAAGAGGGGGAAGAGAGTAGTGCAGTGCCTATAGTAGGCGTTCTGTGTTTGCTCTTTCTCTTTGTCATCCTAAAGGTCTTGAAGCCAGGGGGGTCATATTATTGTAGCTGAATGTAATTAACCTAGAAGATAGCCTTGAGAGTTGAGGGGCATAGAGTAGAGAACCAGTCAAGGAGTTACGGAAGTCATCTAGGCAATAGCTGAGAGGGATATGCAGAGACCTGGAGAGGCTTTGGGAATTTTTACCTAAAGCAGAGGGTTAGAAATGGGCGCAGGCAGACACAGATCCAGTGGGTCCTCTGACTTCCTGCCTTCATTTTTTTTCCCCCACCACTATCTCCCCCCTGGACTGGAGTGATAGCACATCTGGTAGGGCATTTTCTTTGCATGCGGCTGACCCAGGTTCGATTCCTCCATCCCTCTCGGAGAGCCCGCAAGCTACCGAGAGTATCCCACCCCTACAGCAGAGCCTGGCAAGCTACCTGTGGCATATTTGATATGCCAAAAACAGTAACAAGTCTCACAATGGAGACGTTACTGGTGCCTGCTTGGGCAAATCAATGAACAACGGGACAACAGTGCTACAACAGTGCTACAGTGCTACCGCTCTCTCCCCATTTCTGCTCCAGAACTGATGGTGTAACTAGGAGTTTGGTCATGTGGTCCAATAAGACTGGGAATGCCAGGTTAAATCTTTGTTCAGAAGTCTCAGGTACTGTTGTATACATACAGTGTCCTCATCAGGAATTTTTCAAAAGGGATGCTGCTCGAGTCCCTCAGTCTGTCCTCAGTACATCCTGTGGAGTTACACAAAATAGTTTGGTTAGTATATTCTAATTTAGTGTGCCTACCTTTAAACTTAATGAGATCTCTCTGAGGCGGAAATAACAGTTTTAAGGACTGAAGAGATAGTTTAGGAGGTCAGGTACTTGCCTTCCATGAGGCTGACACTGGTTTCATCCCCAGCACCAAATATGTTCCCTTGAACCCTGCTCACCCCTGAACACAGAGCCAGGAGCAGCTCCTGAGCAACACTAGGTATAGCACCAAATGTGAACAGAGGAGGCCGGAGTGATAGTACAGCGGGTAGGGCGTTTGCCTTGCACTTGGCCAACCCGGGTTCGATTAACAGCATCCTTTTTGGTCCCCCGAATACTGTCAGGAGTAATTCCTGAGTGCATGAGCCAGGAGTAACCCCTGAGCATCACCGGGTGTGACCCAAAAAGCAAAAAAAAAAACCAAAACAAAAGTGCAGAGAAAGAGAGAATAGCACCACTAATGAAAAAAACTGAGAGTAAGTAAAAGGGGAAGTAAATCAGAGAGGGAGTTCAAAGGGTTGAGTGCCTGCTTTGCATGCAGGGAGCCTGGATTCAAGCCCACACACCTCACAGTTCGCCTAAGCCACTGAGAGCAACCTTTGAGCACTGAGCTGTGGGGTAGCCCCCCATTACTGCTGGATGTGGTCCCCAAAACAAACAAAATCTTTACTTAATCCCTTACGACCTGTATGATAAAGTAACTCCTCTTCATGCCTGATAGGTTTGTTGGATGGACTAAAGAAGTTAATATGGAAAAACAATTTGAAAAATGACAAGGCCATAACATGTGCTCAATAAATATTGTCTCACTGTTATTCCAGATTCCTTGTGATGCTTTTATGTCCTTTATTAGAGTTCTTACTCCTTCAGGGCAAGAACATAACTCTGTATGGCTTTATCTCACCAGTGCCGTTAACACAGAATTTATTTCAGTCTTTGGATGACTGACTCATCAATATAACATAAGTATTTTAGACTGGTTAAATATAGGAGCTTAACATTGACTCACAGTGGCTAACTTTCTGTTACAACCTTTCATTTCATTCAGGATGGGAGCAATGATCAGACTGTAAAGCACTCTCTGTAGAACTTTTTTTTTTTTTACTTTTTTGTCTTTTTTCATTTAAAACTTTTGGCTCGGGGATGGGGGGGTACTTTTGGAGTGTTCAGGGGCTACTCCCAGCAGTGCTCAGGGAACCATGCAGTGACAGGGATAGAGCCTGAGCCACCCCGTTCAAAGCATACACTCCAGTCCTTTATGTTATCTCACTGACCCTTGTCTTAATTTCCTTGTTATTATGGAAAGCAATATATAAAGTGACATCTGAAAAGGGAAAAGTAATGGTAGAATATCACAAAACAAATGCATGCACACTTCACAACCTAACACCCCTACCGCCCCCAAAATATGCGTTCTACAATCATCATCATCATCATCATCCCATTGATCGTCGAATTTCTCGAGCGGTCTCAGTAACGTCTCCATTCGTCCTAGCCCTGAGATTTTAGCTGCCTCTCTTTACTCGTCCTTCCCAACGGTGCCGCATTGGAGGCTCTTTCAGGGTCAGGGAAATGAGACCCAGCATTGTTACTGGTTTTGGCATATGGATACACCACAGGGAGTTTGCCAGGCTCTCCCATGCGGGCAGGAAACTCTTGGTAGCTTGCCAGGTTCTCCGAGAGGGAGAACTAGACTATGAGATGTCATTCGGCCTCGAAGCTTGGTTTTATAGTCTTTGGCTGTTTAAATAAAATATTTTTTAAAATAATAAAAGGTTGGTTTTTTTTTTTTCTTTTTGAGTCACACCTGGCGATGCAGAGGGGTTACTCCTAGCTCTGCACTCAGGAATTACTCCTGGCGGTACTCAAGGGACCATATGGAATGCTGGGAATCAAACCCGGGTCAACTGCGTGCAAGGCAAATGCCCTACCGACTGTGCTATTGCTCCAGCCCCTAAAAGTATCTTATAACTAAAAGTTCCTTGTGTATGAATTGTTTAAAATTAAGTTATTAAAAGAAAAATTAAATTATTCAAGGTTCAGGATTGGTCCATGATGGGAAGCTTGCCGTGTGTGTGTGTGTGTGTGTGCGCGCACACACACAGGGGCTGGGGCAGTAAGGATACAGAAGGGACCACTATGATAATGATGGTTGGAAATGATCACTCTGGACAAGAACTGAGTGCTGAAAGTGGGGAGGGAGAAGGGGAGGAAGAGGGAGCAAGGCGGGGGGGGGGGGCGGGGGAGAGAGAGAGAGAGAGAGAGAGAGAGAGAGAGAGAGAGAGAGAGACTGAAACCCAATCACAAATAACTTTAACTTTGTATCTCTTGGTGATTCAATATCCCCCCCAAAAAGAAGTTATTAAGAAGTGAGAAATCATTTATAGCACTTTTCTTTTGGGGGTGTCCAGGGGACCCTGGCTGATGCTACTTGGGCTCTGCAGTGCCATGAATTATCCGGGACACCCAACAGAATTTTAAAAAAAAAGTTAATCCGATGAAATTTGACTGATGGGTGTTAGAGTCTGTGAATGGACACTGCCCTTATCTCTGGTTCCTCTGAGCTTCAGGGGGTGGGGAATGAGATGCTGCTCAGGGACCAGGGCCCTGAGCTGTTCACACTGCCAGCAGACTTGTGGCAGAGGAGCCAGGCCATCTGGGCCCAGGAGGCGCCCTGCCAATCTAAAGCTTAAGCGTTTAGTTGAATTAGGGAGCAAGGCAGTGTCCGAAGACACATGCATTCAGTTAGGTATGTGTTGCCACCTTGCCTGCCTTGCACTGTCTCTTTGCAAGTTTTCTAGAGACAAATTCAGTGATAGAATAAAAAACTGGAGGAAAGTATTCAGTGTGTCCAACATAAAACGTTTGTGGTTATTCCTGCCATTTAGAGAGTCTGCTGGCCAAGAAGCATTAAAGGTACTGACACATTTTTAGGTGTGTCAATTCTACTTGTCCAACAAGACCGTTTCTGTTACTATTTATCTGACTTTCGGCAGCAAGCTAATGAGTAAGAACAAAATCATGGGCTGATCAATTTTGTGTTTATAATGCTGGTAAGAGAAGACCGTGTGTTCTTGATGCCAATAAACAGAGTTCGGGTGTTCTCTGCCCCAGCCTTCAGCTCCCAGCACATGGATGCCAGGCAGTGACTACTTGGTCCCAGCTGGCTGTCACTGTCACTGTCATCCCGGTGCTCACTGATTTACTCGAGTGAGCACCAGTAACATCTCCATCGTGAGACTTGTTGTTACTGTTTTTGGCATATCCAGTACGCCACAGGGAGCTTGCCAGGCTCTGCCGTGCGGGCGAGATACTCTCGGTAGCTTGCCAGGCTCTCAGAGAGGGGCGGAGGAATCAAACCAGGTCGGCCATGTGCAAGGCGAACGCCTTACCCACTGCGCTATCGCTCCAGCCCTCCCAGCTGACTAATAGTATAATTTTCAATTTAATCTTGAAGCAAGGAAGATCTTCTGGAAAGGTCCTAAAACTCTGAACCTATAAACTGAAAAATATAGAAAAGCATTCAGTCTGAAGTAAGGCATTTGTTGGAGTTTCTGCTATTTAGAGGGTCTGCTGGCTAGGAAACTCTAAAGGTATTGAAACATTTTTAGGCCTGCCAGTTCTACTTGACATATTTGACTGCATAAAGAAAGAGTTCTTCCTTCGAAAAATATTTCACACAGCGATAAATGCCAAAATTGAAAAAAAAAATTATCTGTAGCACACCTGACAGTAGTTCAAGTTTCAGTAAACAAATTCGTTGAAGTTCTTTTAAACCAAGAGAAGATAATACAACACAAGCATGAACAAAGGGCATGAACATGTGAAGAAGAATCATAGAGGGGACACGAAAGGGAAAAAAGGCTTAGACCTCCTTCTAAAGTAAGACACTCAGCTTTCTCTTGTCAGATTGCAGAGAGAGAAGATTTGGTGCCCGATGTTTGAGGGCGTGAGGAAGTGAGTGCCTGACTGCTCTTTTAGGAAGAACTTGACTGACAAAGTTGCTTGGGGAACAGTTTGCTAACTGCTTTAAAAGGTTTTTACATCCCCTTCCCTCGCCCTTTTCTTGTGTGGGTGTTGCCCATCTGATGGGGGCAGAACACTCAGCCTCTCACAGGCTTGCCAGTGCCACTCACCGCTGCCCACACAGCAGGTCTTGGTGCTGCACTTGGGTCGAGGCACTTCTGACAGTCACACTCCATTGTGGTGCTTGCCCACAAGTACCCGGTGCCATGCCTTTGACCTGTGGTGCTCACACCCATGCTCACAAGAAGTTTGGACTCCTGGCCATGTAGTTCACACATCTCTTCAGTGGAGCGTCATTCCAGTGATTAGGTACAGAGGCCTGACTGCAATGTATACCCAGAAATCTCTTGGGGGCGTTGGGGATCACAGATGACAGAGCTGCAAGGCACAAATGGTACAACTACCAGTATTGACAAGGGCACATGCAGGAGACACCAGGGATCAAACTCCTGGCCTCATGCTTGCAAAACAGGTTGCTTTAACCACTGAGTCATGTCCCAGAGGCATTAAGTATAAATTTATTTTAATCCACCTCTCCTTTCATTTAGCTAAATTGCATGCTGGTGTATTAATGCTATAGATGACCCACAATGTATCAGAAGAATGCTCCCTGTTGCATTAGTTTTCAGTAACAATAGCATAAGGGGAAAAAACCAAAGTTTCCAACAGAAGGGCACACATTATGTTATTGATGCAGCAGGTTAGCAAATGATTGTTTATAGTCGTTAAGGAGATCTGCATACACTCCTCTGGAAGGATCTTAGAGAGGCATCTGAGGACAGCAGGAGCAGGAGATCCTGGCGTCCCATTCAGGTGGGTGGATGATGGATTTTCACATGTATGGAAAATGCTTCAAAGGAGACGTGAACTTATTAATGACAGGTAAGAAAGACATGATTATTGCCACAATGAGATCCAAGTATAAGATGCAATTTAACGCAATATATTTTAGATTCCAGAACTGAAAACTTACTTAGGAGAAGAGATGAGAATAGGCATGTTATTATACTGTATTAAATGGTTTTAATTTTCTTATTTATATAGGTGAAAATCATATGGCAACCACAAATTGGCTTTCACTAATTTATTTTCTGAGCGTTCTTTTTGCCATTTATTTAAGTTTTGTTGGAGTAAGCAATGCAAAGTAAGTTTGTTATGTGGCTAAGGAGTCAGGTTGGGGTTGAGTCCAGGGACATCGGTGGGTCATACCGCTGGTGCTGAAACACTAAATGACTGAGACAGCTGTGTTCTAAACAACTTTGTAAATCAGTGTTTTAATAAAAATTTTAAAAAATTTAATTAAAACATTTTTTAATGTCTGATCTCCGCACACACACAAACAAAAACTACAAAGGAATAATGAAGAACTGCTACATTCTGGTCCCCTCTAAGGAGGGGAGCACGGAGTAGGTGATGAGAGGACGGATTTCATTCATGACCTGTCTGGTTCAATGGTTATTCTTAATAGTACACCACACTTCTGTACTAATTCAAAACTGATTTTTAAAAAAAAAAAATTTTGTTGAGTGAAGATAATTGCTTAGAAACTTTTTTCTGCTACTGAAATGATGGTTCTCAAGCCCTGTAAACACTTGAATTTTTATCAGTTACTTCTGTCACAGATAAAATATCCTATTAAGACATATAAATGATGGGGGGGGTAGTAGGGGATACTTGGGTGGGTTTGTTGTTGGCATACCCGGCGGTGCTCAGGACCTACTCCTGGCTCTATGCTCAGGGTCACTCCTGTCAATGGCTCAGGGGATTAATCATATGCTGTCGTAGGACTCGAATTGAGGCTGGGCACATCAACTACTTCTCTGGCCCTTATGGCTTTTTCTAAATAAATAAAGCAGGAGTAGTAATTGATACCCTTAGTTTGACTTTCTTAGGTTTACCATCCATTTTATTTACCATTTAGGTTTACTGGTGCCCACTTAAGCAAATTGATGAACAACAGGATGAAAGTGACAATGACACCCGAGCACCACATGTGTCGCCCACATCTACCCTCTTGAGATGTGTATTTTCCTGTTAAAATAAATACCATCAATTTCTTGCAAGTATAGTAAGTTGGATCTAGAAAAGATCTTAAAATCACTCTAGTTGGGCCAGAGTAATAGTGCAATTGGTAAGGTGCTGGCCTTGTATGCAGTTGACTCAGGTTTGATCTCCAGCACCACAGATGGTCCCCCAAACTCACTGGAGTGATCCCTGAATACAAAACAAAGAGTAAGCCCTGAGCACAGCTGGGTATTGCCTCTCCACCCCCAAATTATCATAACATTACTTTCTCCTCTGAAAGAAAATTGGTCAGGGATCATGTGCTGCTAGAAGTGATGCCTGGAGTATTTCAAGACTAATATGAAATAATCTTAAATTAAGGAGAGAAATGAAAAGCATAAAAGCTATTAAAGAAGCAAGTATTATTTATGTGTGTGTGTAAATTTTTAAGTTTAAGGAATCTGCCTTGGTCTCAGCTGCACATCCTGAGATTCTTACTTATTATTTATTTGAAAGTGGAACCAATTAGCTTCTGATGACTTCTAATTATACCACCAATAGTCTATGTCTGTACATCCTCACCTTCACACCATACATCTGAAGCATTTTAAAATGCCAAACAAAATCAACACATACATTTCCCTTGGAGACTGATCAAATTTTTTAAAAAAATCACATCTCTTGAGAAATAGCTTAGAAGGCAGAGAAATAATACAACAGGTAGGACGTTTGCCTTACATTCAGCCAACCCAGGTTTGAGCCTGGCTTCCATCCCCCTCTCCGGACCCCCCCCCACACACACACACCCCATGTGGTCAGAAGTACAGCCAGGAGTAAGCTGAACATAGCTGGATGTGGCCCAGACCAGAAACTTCAAAAGAAAGAAAGAGGGGTGGGGAGGAGGGAGGGAGGAGACTTAAGAGGGGAAGGGAGGTAACCCAGCAGTAGAGTATTTTCCATAGATGTTTCAGGCCCTCAATATGATCTCTAGCATAGCTCCCAGGAAGAGAGAGAGGGAGAATGGAGAGAGGGAGACTTAAGTAATAACATGTTGGTCGTATTATTTTATTAGGCTCCAATTATATTAATATGTATACAAATACAGAAATGGTGGAGTTCTTTTTAATGATGTGGGTAAGTATGCAAAAAAGAACAGGAAAAAAATTACACCTGCTTGATGATGATATTGGGGGAGGAGTTAGGCTGGGGCGAGTTTGGGGACAGGTCCAGAGGAACAATCACAGGGGGATGTCTTTGGTAATATTTCCTTTTGCTTCCATAAATAGAACCTATTTGTGTTGTTCTGCATAATTAAAATGTGCTTGAAAAAGAAAAGAAATTTGTTTCATTCTTATAAAGCAATAGAAATCTATTTAAGAAATGTATCTTTTTGTCCTACAAGAACCTTGAAGTGTAGGAGTTCTTATTGACAGTGATTTAAAGTGATTATGTTGAATAATTTCATTTATAGTAGCCTTGTGAAGATAATTTCCTAAAGATATCTCAGCTCCTTTTCAGAGAGATCTCAGGAGAGGAAAGAGTGTGCAGTTTGATTACATATTTCTATTGATTGTATCCCACTTACAACAATAAAAATTAACTCCAGATACAAATCTAGCAATATCACTAATTCATTACAACTAGTACTTATTTTCTTCATTAACTTTTTATTGCTATTTTCAACTTACACAGCATGCACAAATGCAGCAATTATATGTTGAGCAGGAAAGGGGAAGGTTCTTTATGTTCAACGTACTGTACATCAGAAGTCATTACTTCACCAGAGCTGTTGGAAAAACACAAAATAAGAACAGCCTCTGAAAAAACAAGTATAATTAACCACAAAAAGTAGGTGGGCTTAACTACTAATCTACTCATCTGAGAGTTTGTTCAAGACCTATACAAGTGTCTTGCTATATTAGCCCGCCTGTCTACATCCCAGCAAGAACCAACTACAAAAATCATTTTGTTAATGGGGAAAAGGTTTAAATCTTGTCTCTAGAAAATGATTAAGAAGAAGCCACAGTCTACAACAAAGCGCTGAGCCTGATTCTGCATTTTTAACAGTGCCTCATTCATGACATTCACATTGTAAAATGTAAGTTCTGTGCAGGCAAAACTTGTAGTCACTTCAAATGTTTCATGCCAGAATTTGCTTCATAGCTTAATGTTGATCTTTTGAACCCAAATTCAAGGCATCCCTAATGGTAAACAGTGTGGTGTAAGAAGGTGAGCCAGAAATCTGGGTTCTGGTCTCACATCTGTTACTGACCTTCAGCAAGTTACTTAATCATTCTGTGTGATTATTCACCAGTAAGGTGGTGTTAATAATGGGCTTCATTTCAGGGAACTTAATTAACAGAGCACATATCTCAGTAAATTCACGTAGCGTGTGGTCCAATATAACACCTCCTGAGCAATTCTCTGCCAGGTACCCAGCTGAGCATTGAGGGAAATGCAAATACTAATAAGAAATAGTCCTGGGGCTGGAGAGATAGTAAGCCACATAGGGCACTCACCTTGGATGCAGCTGACCCAGGTTTGATCCCCAGCATCACGTATAGGCCCTGAGCCCTGTCAAGAATGATCCCATACACTTAAAGAGAGTGCAGCCACGTGGGCTTTCCCACTTCTCCGCGCCCGCAGCCCCAGTGTGACGGAGGAGGACAAGGGAGCTTTCCCACTTCCGCCCGTGCGGGGGGCCCGGTATTTCTCTAGGTTTTCCCATCTTATGAGCACCATAAAAGGGTAAAAGATTGTAGTGATAGAATTTCAGACAGAATTTTCCCTGGATTTTAGACAGAAACCCAAAACCTAATGTCATCTTAGTATCAGCAATATGTAATGGTTCCTTCTTAATGGGTCGGACTTTGTGGGAGATCCTAACAAGAATAGTAAGTATTTTGTTGAAATATTGAAGGCAATCAAAGTGGTAGCCATCTCTCTAGACTGAACTAAGCTATATCCCCACACCGGCTGAGAAGAAATATCCTTCTTTCTCAGGAAGAAACGCGGCGTGGTGTCAAACATAGTGTGATGTCCATTAAGCAAACAGACCTGGTGGCATGGGAATGGGATATAAGGGGAAAAATTATGTACATGGACCAGCGGGACACTGGTGGTATCTCGAGCCGGAGCCGATATCAGCGCAAGACCTTTGGTTCCAGAAACTGCTTGCAGACACTCTACTAGACTATCAACTAAGCCAGAGCCCCACGCCGGCTGATGACGGGAAATAACCATCCTCTTCGGTTTTTTTTCCCTTTGTCAGACAGCGTGGCGATTACTAAACAGGCGTGAACTCGGTGGCGCGGGGCAAGGGGGAAAAAGAAAAGTTATGTAACAAACAGCGGGACTTAATATCTCTATATTCTTAGCAATGGAGAACTATCAAATGCCTCCTTGGCAATAGGACTGTCTTTTTCTTTTTGGGGGGAAACCCCAGCAACGGTAGTGAATTGTGTGTTGAAACATGGAATGTAATCGAGATAAGCGTAAATGAAGTGAAACTTAACACGTACAAGGGTGGGGACTGGGGAGGTGGGAGGGGGTGGCCCATATACGGGGGGGAGGTTGGTGATGGAGGATGGGCACTGGTGAGGGGAGGGGTGTTTGAGTATTGTATAACTGACATAATCCTGAGAACTTTGTAACCCTCCACTCCTCCACTTGGTGATTCAATAAAAAAATTAAAAAAAAAAAAAAAAAAAAGAATGATCCCATAGCACAGAGCCGGGAGTAAATCCTAAGCACCCTGTGTCCGGATACCAAAAAAGGAAAAAAAGAAATAGTTTTGAACCTCAATTTAAGCATGCCATGGGCTTCTAAAACTATTAATGCAATTTCATTCTAAAACTGTGAAACTTGATCTTTAGTTATAGCTGTATTAACTGTTGTATCCACAGTCCACCTGTGTCCATCAGCAGTCCCTTGTTTAACAACATCAACAACAAAAATAGTCCTTAACAAACCACAAGAGGCGCATATGCTGCCCAAATCCATGTGCTGCTTGCGCCCACGTGGCTGAGCACACGTGGCACCTGAGCACATGTGTCGACCACATCTACCCTCTTGAGATGTGTACTTTCCTGTCTAATGCTGAGGTGTGTGTAGGGACTTCTCTTGTCTTTGGGGAATCCCCATCTCTCTCTCTCTCTCTCTCTCTCTCTCTCTCTCTCTCTCTCTCTCTCTCTCTCGTGCATTACTCTCCCTCTCTCCCACTTTCTCTTCCTCCTTCCCTTCAAAATCTCCAAATTAAAAAAAAAAAAAGATGCTTAATGAGTACCTGCAGTCAGATTAGTGCTTTTTTTTTTTTTTTGCTCTTTTTGGGTCACACCCGGCAATGAACAGGGGTCACTCCTGGCTCTGCACTTAGAAATTACTCCTGGCGGTGCTCAGGGAACCATATGGGATGCTGGGAATCGAACCCGGGTCGACCACGTGCAAGGCAAACACCCTACCCGCTGTGCTATCGATCCAGCCCCACTCTTAGTGCTCTTATCATGAGACTTTGCTTCACACTCTGGGGCTGTATAGGTAGGTGGTGTGGTGATTGAGGCAAAAAGATCAGACATCTGGTCCTGGCATCCTTCCTTTTTGTGCCCACAAACATCTTTACTCTCCATTTTCTTTAAGGTTCCCAATTCCTTTATCTGCTTAACGTTGTTGTTGTTTTTGTTGCTGCTGCTGCTGTTGTTGTTCTTTGTACACCAAGAAAAGGGCATATGCAGGAGAATGCTTGACCTAATAACTTTATTAAGACTCTGACCAAAAGAAGGTATGAACCAGGGAATCCAAAAGAAGAGAGAAATAGTCCTCAAGAATTGTCTGGAGTGATAGTACAACTGGTAAGGAACTTGCCTTGCACGTGGCTGACCCAGATTCGATCCCCGGCATCCCATATGGCCCTGGTGCACCACCAGGAGTAATTCTTTACTGCAGATTCAGAAATAAGCCCTGAGCACCCCTTGTAGCAAAAAAAAAAAAAGAATTGGCAGTCATGATGATTCATATTTTAGGGGTAGAAGTTGTAAGGTAGCAAGACAGCTGAGAGATGAAGAGATTACAGGAAAACCTAAGATATTGGAAGGGCAGTTTTCAGAAATAGTCTGGCTCATGAGTTCCTAGAATGGGGTTGACAGTATAATCGAAGTTGAATTGAGTGTATTAAGAAATTGCAGCATTTCTTGGGCTGGAGCAATAGCACAGCGGGTAGGGCGCTTGCCTTGCACGCGGCCGACCCAGGTTCAATTCCCAGCATCCCATATGGTCCCCTGAGCACCGCCAGGGGTGATTCCTGAGTGCAGAGCCAGGAGTAACCCCTGTGCATCTCCGGGTGTGACCCCAAAAGAAAAAAAAATAGAAATTGCAGCATTTCTTAATCTGAACAGTGCACACAGTTGAAGTTCAACCAGGAGACCAACAGAACTGGGTGAGAAGGCACACAGACCCACAGGACAGAGGAGAGAAGTGCAGGTGGAAGTGAGAGCTGGCTTCAGAGAAACTGGAGGCATTCTAAGGCTGGGAAGGAAACCATGGCAGCTTGGGTCCCAGATCTCCCTCCCCCGGCTGGTGTGATGGGAGGAAGGTTAGTATATTCAGCCTTACGGATTGAGATATTTGGGAGAGCCGCTAGGAGAGTCTCAAGCTAGCTGTGTTTCCCAAAGTGGCCCACTGATGCAGTCCCTATGAGGGGTACCTGAAGGCTGGGGTGGGGGTTGCCTTCTGATACAGTGATCATTGTATCACTGTATCACTGTCATGCCTTTGCTCATTGATTTGCTCGAGCGGGCACCAGTAACGTCTCCATTGTGAGACTTGTTGTTACTGTTTTTGGCATATCCAATACACCACGGGTAGTTTGCCAGGCTCTCTGTGAAGGACAGAGGAACCAAACCCAGGTCGGCCGCATGCAAGGCAAATGCCCTACCCGCTGTGCTAGTAGAAATCAGGAGGTACTAATATTTTTCCTTTTTTTTTTTCCAAAATGGGACAATAGCCAGATAAGTTTGGGAACCTCCAACCAAGTGGAGAAAATATTCTGTGAATTTTTAGAATATGTAACATGGTGTTTGGTAGCAGCTGGTTTATGTGTGTGTCTTCACAGTAGAGAGTATCTTCTAATTGGCCAGACCCCTGTTGGTCATCTCCCAGCCCAGACCCTCTCCCTCAAGGAAGCCTTCAGTCATACTATGTACTTCTGAGAGGCTTCTTGTCTATCTTTCAGTCACTTGTATGCTTATCTTACCCCTCTACTAAATTTATTAACTCTTGACTAATTTCGTTCATTCATAAAAACATTAGTTGGTTAAGTACCTTTATGTTCAAAGTTGACTTTAATAAATATAGAAAACTATTATTACTACAGTGCATGCTGAGTTTCTTGTATGACTGACATTGTTGTCTGTTTTATATAGAAAGAGATACATACATATGCATGTGTGTGTATATATATATGAGTACACATACATATATATGTGTATATGTATATATACAGGCTGGAGTGATAGCACAGCGGGTAGGGCGCTTGCCTTACACGCAGGCAACATGGGTTCGATTCCTCTGCTCCTCTCTGAGAGCCCGGCAAGCTACCGAGAATATCTCACCCACATGGCAGAACCTGGCAATCTCCCCGTGACGTATTTGATTTGCAAAAAAAACAGTAGCAACAAGTCTCACAATGGAGATGTTACTGGTGACCACTCAAGCAAACCAATGAGCCAATGGGATGACAGTATGTATATATATATACACTAGCCAGATAAGTTTGGGAACCTCCAACCAATGAGTGTATATATATATATACACTCATTTAAACGATTACCTAGTTTGGGTCTGAAGAGTATTACTTCTTTCACACCAGTGAGATTGTCATGAATCAGAAATACTTAAAATAACCAAGTGTTGGTGGGAATATGGTGGAAAAGGAACCCTCATTCACAGTTGGTGCAAATTTTGTCAGTTCAGCCTCAGTGAAAAAAGATATAGAGATTTCTAAAAAAAAAAAAAAAAAAAAAAACTTCCAAGGCAGTTCCATTTCTTGTCATCTACCCTCCCTGATACACAAAAGTAGTTCAAAAAGATGTATGTATGTATGCCTATGTTCATTGATGTGCTAAATACAATTGCCAGGATATGGAAGCAACCCATATGTCTAATGACAGATGAATGAATAACAATGTTGTGGTAGGGGCCAAAGAGTTGGTACAGTGCTTGCAGCCAGCCTGGGTTCAATCCCAGGCACTCCATGGAGTCCCTGAGCTCTGCCAAGAGTGGTTCCTGAGTGCAATCAGGAGGAAAGCCCAAAACAGAACAAAACATTGTGGTATATGTACACAGTGGAATACTATGCCCTTCCAGAAAAGATGACATCTTGCTGCAACTTGGATAGAACTGGAGGGTAGCCTGTTAAGCAAAGCAAGTTAGAGGGGGAAGGACAGATAGCAAGTGATTTCATTCCTCTGCTCTATACAGGAACTAGAACAAGGGAGTAGACAGTACTGAATCACAAAACAGATTTTCGAGCATGGTGGGGAGGGGGGTGGGAGTGTGATAGAGCAGACTAAGAGTAACATAAGGACAGTGGCAGAGGGTCTTGGGTCCTTTGGTGGGGTGGGCAGTGGGGGAGATGCAGTAAATGTTAACAACAGAACTATAGTCCAGCAGTAAGGCATTTACCTTGCATACAGTTTACCCTAGGGGATCTTACAAAGGGGATTTGAACCTGTGGCCACTTTGCAGGCAGGTGCTTTGAGCCCCCACCCAGGAGGCTTCAGGTCCTTGATTTCTTTTTCCTTTTTTTTTTTTTTGGCTCTGGGGGAATGGGTGTTATTTAGGTGGTCCCAGGGTCCCCCCCTTCCAGCACTGCATGGCCAATTTAACCAGCTGGTCATCTGCTGCTGGCGCCTGCAGTGCCACCTGACAGTAATGGGAGCCTCCATGGCTGCACCTTGCAATGGTCAGGAGGCCAGGTGGTGCCAGGAATGGAACCCAGGTCAGGCTTGGCATGCGCCCTAACCTCTAGCCTATCTGCTGGGCCCCTGGTGATTTCACTTTGATGAAAGTCATGTCAGAGTTGAGATTCTAGGATCCATCACTCTGTGTCAGCTACTTTAAGGATACTTTTTTGTACTCATCCTGACATCCTCAGCACTGAGCACGTCTTTGTTTTCCATGTTTGGTGAATTGTGTAATACGGGGATGGAAATCACATTATAGACATTCTACTCAGCCACCAAGGCTCTATCACTGGTGCTAACACTCAGTACTCCAAGAATTGCTGTTGATTTATTGATACAAAATTTCTTAGTTTGTTTTATTTTTTGAGGTTGAAGACAGATTATGCTAAGGCTTCATGCAAATTTTTAAAAACAAAAAGAGCCTTTGGAGCTAGAAATATGTTGAAATACGTGCTTTGTATAAGGTCTTAGGGTCATTCCCCAGTGCATACACACTCAAAAACAAATTAAAACTCTGATATTCATATATATATTTATATCATGTCTCCTTTACTGTACATTTTATATTCGTATCACCTCTCCTTTACATCTTTCACAGATTTGTTCTTTATCTGTTGGAAAAAATATATGAATTGGGGGCCGGAGCGATAGCACAGCGGGTAGGGCGTTTGCCTTGCACGCGGCCGACCCGGGTTCGATCCCCGGCATCCCATATGGTCCCCCAAGCACCGCCAGGAGTAATTTCTGAGTGCAAAGCCAGGAGTAACCCTGAGCATCGCTGGGTGTGACCCAAAAAGCAAAAAACAAAACAAAAACAAAAACAAAATATATGAATTGATGCAGGGATTTTTTTTTTTTAAGCAAGACCTGTACTTTAAGCAGATGTTCGGTCTAATGGACTTCTCTATTTTGTCATATTGTTAGTCCTGAAATGCTCAGTGCTTCAAATTTTGATTTTGAAAATCTCCACTCATTGGAGACACTATTTCAAGGAAATACTTGGATAAATATGTACATACAAGATTTGCTGCTGTCCATGGGTAATTTACATCCTGCAATAATGTGGAGCGTCTATTACTCTACCATAATTACTTACATATTCATTGCAAATAATGATGTAACGAGTTTTTAGAGGCTGTGTGCATAAGAGAACCAACAAACTGAAACGCAAAACAAGTTTCCACCCCTCTCTCCAAAGCTGTAGTTAATCACTTGAACACTTTCCAATATAGTAGAAAGCTGGCAGACTTTTCTTTGCAGCAGGCGATGTAAAAATGTTTGTAATTTACAGCTTATTGTGCCATGCAAACGACTGTGTTCCCAGTGAAGGAGAGTGAGAAAATCCGGCTGTGAAATTATTTAACCCCCCTTTGTTAGTTGTTTTCTGGCAGCAGTGGAAGGATACTTTGCACTTAAAATGCGCTTCTGTATTTCGATCTGCAGGATTTGATTCAGAATTTTTTCTAATGGGAATTTACTTCTTATATCCTTGCATATAAACCAGAGGGATTATTACTTATCAAGACTAGTAAGCTAAAGGAAAAAAAAAAAAGACAGTTGTCAGGGAGTTTCAGTGGACTAGTACTAATTGATCAGGGTTTTAATCTGATATAAGACTTCCATGTTGTAAAAATGCATTTTTTTTTCTGACACACCACAGTGCTTCACAGGCAGATGGCTATTTTCAAAGGCACCAGGTGCAAATGTTTTATATTGTCTGTAGCACCTGAGAAGTTTATCTTCTGCAGGGACAGGCTTGCAAGGTAACTTGGGCATCTCAGTAACCCATTGGCTATATCCATCCATTTTAGGTCTTTCCTTAGCTTTTGTTAATTTTATTGATTATTTTTAGATTCATGAAGCCCCCAAAGTCACACACCTCTGTAACCATTTAAATTTTTTTTTAATTTAGTTTAAAATTTTTTTATTTTAGGCACAGTGGATTACAATACTGTTGTTAATGGGTTTCGTGCATTTCCATACCATACCCTTCACCAGGGGCTGGAGCGATAGCACAGCGGTTGGGCGTTCGCCTTTCACACGGCCGACCCGAGTTCGATTCCTCCGCCCCTCTCGGAGAGCCCAGCAAGCTACCAAGAGTATCGAGAGCCCGAGTGGCAGAGCCTGGCAAGCTACCCGTGCATATTGGATATGCCAAAAACAGTAACAATAAATCTCTCGATGATAGATGTTATTGGTGCCCGCTCGAACAAATCGATGAGCAGTGGGATGACAGTGACAGTGACCCTTCACCAGAGTATCCACATCCCTCCCCCACTGTCCCAGTTGTCCCCTCTTAAGTCTCCCTCTCTGCCCCCAGCACTACACTATGGCAAACTTCCTACTGAAAACCAGTGCTTGGTGTTCTGTTGCCTTGGGTATACCTCTACTTTCTTTCTGTATATCCCACTGTGAGAAAAGTCGTTCTGTATCTTGCCCTCTCTTTCTGACTAACTTCATTCAGGATAATACTCTTCAGATCCAAGTTTCTTGAGGAATGTCCATGTTGTCTTCCAAAATGACTGCACCATTGGACATTCCCACCAGCAGTGATTGAGGGTCCCCTTTCCCCCCACACCCTAGCCAATGCTGGCTGATGTTCTTTTTGATGAGTCTCCGGTCTGAAGTGGTATCTCGTTGTCTGGATTTGCGTTTCCCCGATTAGGGAGATAGAGCACTTTTTTTTCATATGATTTTTGGCTATTTATATTTCTTCTCTGAAGAAGTTTTTGTTCATCTCTTCTCCCCATTATTTGGTAAGATTGGATGTTAGAAACCACGTAGGGGTGATGCCCAATGGCAGTGGGGGATTCATGTTGGAACAGTATGTGCTTGAAACTCAAATATAAATATCTTTGCAACTTTGTAATTCATAAAGTTCATGATTCTGTTTAAAAAAAAACCCTCTGTATTCACACACAGAGCAGCAAATTGCGTGATTTCATGTTTACTTACATCCAAGTACTATTCCAGATAGGAGAAGAAAAGGCCAACATCTCACTATTTAAGAATGATATGACACTATGAAAGTCCTAAAGTCTATTTAAAAAGCTCCTGGAAATAATGAACTTGTCCAGTAAAGTGAGTAAAGTGGCAGCCTATAAAATCAACAAACACTTTATATACGAATCGATGAACTAGAAGAGAAGAATTAAAAAATAAATAAGTAAAATCCCATTCACAGTTGTATTCCAGAAAATTTAAGAACGGTATTTTTTTAAAATATATGAATCGGGGCTGGAGAGATAGCACAGCGGGTAGGGCGTTTGCCTTGCACGCGGCCGACCCGGGTTCAAATCCCAGCATCCCATATGGTCCCCTGAGCACGGCCAGGGGTAATTCCTGAGTGCAGAGCCAGGAGTAACCCCTGTGTATCGCCAGGTGTGACCCAAAAAGCAAAAAAAAAAAAAAAAAAAAAAATAAATAAATAAATAAAATATATGAATCAATGAACTAGAAGAGAAGAATTAATAAATAAATAAATAAATAAATAAATAAATAAAATCCTGTTCACAGTTGTATTCCAGAAAATTTAAAAATGGCATTTTTTAAATATATGAATCAATGAACTAGAAGAGAAGAATAAATTAAATAAATAAATAAATAAAATCCTGTTCACAGTTGTATTCCAGAAAATTTAAAAATGGCATTTTTTAAATATATGAATCAATGAACTAGAAGAGAAGAATAAATAAATAAATAAATAAATAAATAAATAAATAAATAAATAAATAAATAAAATCCCATTCACAGTTGTATTCCAGAAAATCAAGAACCTAGGAAATGAGTTTAACAAAGAGGTGAAAGACCTATACAAGGTAAACAACAAAACCCTCTACTGAAAGAAGTAAGAAGGAAATGGAAACACACTCACTGTTGATGTATTGGGAGGACTAGCATTGGCAAAATAACAGCACTCCCCAAAACCTGAGACAGAGTCAGTGCAGTCCCCATGGCCTCCTTTTTTAAATTGAATCACCATGAGACCGAGCACTATAAAAGTGCTTGTGATTGCATTTTAGCCATACAGTGTTCCAACACCCATCCCTCCACCAGTGTAATTTTCCAGCACCAGTGTCTCGAGGCTCTCTCCTACCCCTGGAAGCCACCCCGCCCCCAGCCTGCCTCTATGGCAGGCACCTCTCTTCTCTCTCTCCCTTCTTCTTTCTCCCTCATTTCGGGTATTATGGTTTGTGATACAGATGCTGAAATGTTATCATGTATAGCTCTTTACCTGCTTTCAACACTCAGTTCTTGTGCAGAGCGATCATTTCCAACTAGTATATTTCTTAATGGACCCTCCTCTATCTTTACCACCCTCCACCTCCCACACTATTGACAAACTGTTGACCAATCCTAGAAGAGTGAGAGAGAGGGGACAGCCTTAGAACACCATAGCCTTTTGTGGTGCCTGTTTTCCCCGGGGCCTGGGGCTCTTCTGCAAATTTACCCTCCTCACTGAAGATGCCCTCTAGAGGCAAGTAGGGGTAGTGCTGCAGTGGCTTCGCAGGGGCCCTTGGAGGGAGGTGGGTCACAGTCACTTTGTACATCACAGTCATTCACGTTAACACTTTTGTAACCAGCTGACCTAAAATATGATATATACATATTTTTTTAAAATAGTAAAATAATAGAATTTGGCCCGTGTTTGGCTAGGAAAGTACCTCCTCTGTAGAGGACTTTTAGGTGTTGAACCTTCCCTGCGTTTTCAAAGTTCCTGAGGGAGAGGGCCTAGGAAATGGCTAGGAAGTGTGGACCCGGGCTGGAGTCCACAGTGGGTAGGGCGTGCAACCCGGGTTCAATCCCCAGCATCCCATATGGTCCCCTGAGCACCACCAGGAGTAATTCCTGAGTGCAGAGCCATTTCCCCTGTGCCTCTCCAGGTGTGACATAAAAAAGGGGGGAAAAAAAGTGTGGACCCTTGCCTCTCCTGCGTTCTGAGTCCCCCCACCCCCTGGCATTTCACGCCCCCAGCACTGTAGGTGAGTCCTGGTGTTCTTTCCCAAGACTGGCTGGAGTGGCCTCTTCTCCCAAATTCTTCCTCCCTAAACAAGAGATGAGTTTTCTATTTAACCAAGACTGTATTAAAAAAAGAAAGAAAAAGGTGGAGATGGGGGGTGTGGACAAGGCATATTTAAAAACAAACTTTTAACCATTTTGCTTTTCCTGTTTTTCTCCTGCTTTGGAATTAATTTAGAATCCAGGAGTCTCAAGATGATCAATTCCTTTCATGGTGACTAGTCTTTTCCCTTTCATAACCCAAATCAAGTAGAATATATTGAAGTCTGAATTGCAATACCCATAATATACATGGGTGTTTTTTTTTGAGAACTGTTGGATGATCAATCATCTCAGAAGAAATACGATTGTTATGTTACTCTCAAAGCATTGTCACTTTTATTGTCATTGTCCTCTTTAAAGAACTTCTTACTCTTTCTTGTGTTTTAAAATCAGACAGAATTTTTCTTCAGACCTCTTTTGCTTTTGTAAGTTAACATTACAACAGCCTTAAAGGCGTCTGTGCTCAAATGAGAAAGAAAAATTGCGTATGAAGTCATCTTCAGTTATGTCCAAGTCAAGGCCTGAGTGTCTCAATTTCTCTCCTTGGCTTCTTCCTTTTGGAAGAACAGAGACCCGGGGTGTGGCTGAGCCCGGCTCTTGATGAGAGAGTGGGGTGCTCAGCCCTGCTCACCACTGACCTCTTCTGGCTTCCCGTTAGATGTGTTGTCGTGCAGAGTGCCATGGCCTGCACAAAGCGGTGGTGACCTGTGCAAGCAGAGGGGAACTAGCTGCTGTAGAATTGGTGACAATCTCTCTCATGCCAGGGCTCCTCTTGCTGGTTCCCACCTACTATCGCCTGTTTATCAAACACTTTATCTGTAAAATCATGATTACTTGTGTCATCTATAATGTTTTAAGTCTCTAATGTGTGTGTGTGTGTGTGTGTGTGTGTCTACTCTCAAAATACAGTAAGAGAAAAATTAACTTTCACAGGACAGAAAAACAGGTTGATTGGATTCTTTGGGTATGGTACCCAGGATAGTTTAGGGATAACCAAATACCTATAAAAATTTTCTGGTATTTTTTTTCTTTTCAATGGAAATGCCATTATGTTCTACTCCAGCCACACTAATAACTATATTCTATGATATACTAGGTTTTATTTGTTTCATTTTTTAATTGTTTTTTATTAAAAACACTGATTTACAAAGTTGTTTATTATGCAGTTATTTCAAGCATTTAATGTTCCAACACCACCATTGTGACCCTCTCTCCACCCATATCCCCAGTTTCCCTTCCAGTCCTAACCTGCCCCCTTTGGCACGGAACAAATTTATTTTATGTTGCTTATTCTAACAAAACTTTAAGAACAGGCAAAATCATAGCAGATAAATCAATAAGGGCCAATTAGTGATTACTAAATGATTTTGACCTATATAAATAAGAAAGTTCAAACCATTTAATACAATATAAAAGAATGCTTAGTCTAATTTACATATATACATTTTCAACTCTGGAATCTAAAATATATTGCATTAAAATTTATTTTTCATTTTGGATATCACATCCTGTCTCACTTGTCATTAATAGCACTTTTAAAAGCAATTCTGTGTTAATGTAACTTGGAGTTTACATAGAATAGGTAAGGCTTCCATATGTAACTTTTCCCCTTACACTTTATATAAACATTGTAGTTTTCAAAGTTGTTCCCAATGATTTCTTACAGGCATTCAGTATTCCAACACCAGTCCCACCACCATTACGTCTTACCTCCACCATTGTCTCCAATCTTCCCAATCACCCCTTAAGCCTGCCCCCATCTCAGGCCCTCAATAATTCATTTCATATTGCTTGTTATCAATAATTTGCTAGCAGGATGATCAAAAAATATTTCCTTAGAAGAAAGTTTGCGCAAAGTGTTGTATCTCACCATGTATATTCAGACTTTGTATAAGCAATTACAAAGATATTGTTACAGGTTAAGCCTCGGTGTTGGTTTTCTTCATCATGATTGGTTTCCTTTGCTCACATGCTGGGGGAAAAGGCAGTTCAGATAGAGAAGGGAACACCAAGTAAAGTGTGGTAGGAGGACCCACTCGGGATGGGAGGGGCGTGCTGAAAGTAGACTATAGACTGAACACGATGGCCACCCAATACCTCCATTGCTAACCACAACACCCAAAAGGAGAGAGAGAACAAAAGGGAATACCCATCCACAGAGGCGGGGTGGGGGTGGGGGATTGGGGGGTGGGAGGGATACTGGAAAACGGGCACTGGTGGAGGGATGGGTACTCAAGCAGTGTATAACTGAAACACAAGCATGAAAATATGTAAATCTGTATCTGTACCCTCATGGTGATTCATAAGAGAGAGCGCCAATCCTAACCACTAGACCACCAGGGAGCACCCCTCATGGTGATTCATGAATAATAATAATAAAAAAAAAAGATTGGTTGCCTTTGGGGCTACAGCGGGTAGCGTGTTTGCCTTGCACGCACCCGACCCGGGTTCAATTCCCAGTATCCCATACGGTCTCCTGAGCATCTCCAGGAGTAATTTCTGAGTGCATGAGCCAGGAGTAGTCCTTGTGCATCGCCGGGTGTGACCCAAAAAACAAACAAACAAACAAACAAACAAAAAGATTGGTCACCTTCTAGTTACGTCCCATCCAATCTGGTGTGCTTCTACTGATTTATCAGTGTTGTAGAGTTTGAGTTGTCAGCTCAAGGAACTTCGGGATTTTTAAAAGGAAGGACACAGCTGAAGTTAAATTTTTAACTGTGTGACAGCTTTGGGGTGTGTGTGACTGCCGGAGCTTCTAGAAGTACAGGGAGATGGGGACAAGGAAAGGTAGCCCAATCCGACTTCATGAGAGCCTGGAGATTTCAGTCACAAAAGCTGCATACCTGAATTTTTCAGCAGATTTATTTCTGGGTGAGACTCACCCTGAGGCAGTGGAGTCCAGCCTGGGGCATGGCTGCAATGGCGGAGTGTGGGAGCTTTCGGCTGCTGAGGCTCTGTTTGGGCGGGCACCGGGCTCACCTCCCCCACTCCAGGGTGCCCCGGCCAGTTCAGCCACGTGTGTGGGTGTCCAGAAGACTCTTCTGAAACTTGTTAATCTCTTTCCAGACTTACTTATGAATCTCTGGATCATGGCCAGTAACTGAACTTACATGGCACCAAGATGGTTTGTGGGCATGACTCAGTATAGTGGATTTTAGCATCAAAATGATACTAGGTTGTTTTTTCCTGAGTACACCAGATTTCCTCTTTCGGGGAATGTCATGGTATTTCTATCATATCCTATATATACATCTACACTGATTTAACCCTTCACATGCCTGCCAGTTACTTCATATACAGCATTTTATTTAGCAGTATTTGAGCTACTAAGACGTTTTCTGTTAAAAAAAGATAGATTCCCCCAAATTACTAAAAAGTAAACATAAAAGTTTCTCTACAAATATACAATTAATTTTTATATTATTTAAAATAATGATGATGATATTGATGATAATAATAATAATAGATCCCTGAACACTCCCTAGACTGAACCAAAGAGATAGTGCAAGAGGTGCTTGCCCTTGCAGCTGAACTAATTTAATCCTGGGCATCATATATGATCCTTCCATATATGGACTTCTCAACAGGAGTCACTGTTGAGGACAGAACCAGGAGGAGCTTCTAAGCACTGCCATGTATGGCCCCCAAACAAAGAAATTCTATTTTGTTTTCTGAAATGTATTCTGATCACTTAAGGTAAATAATCCCACTTCTGCATCTTATTTCTCCACAGACTGGGTACATTTCTCCCCACAAGTAGATAGAATGCTTCTCTAGGGAATTACCACCTTTGGGAATCCTTCCCTCTCTGGCCTGCTTTGGCACCATGTGTTTACAGCTAGGATAACAAATATTGCCCAGACTGAGATCTTTTGGTTTCCTGTCTAAAACTTCCTTTGATCAGCCTTTGGACTTCTTAAGAACAGAGTGGTTTTCTTCAGCAGTGTTCTGGGCTATGAGGTACCAGTATCAGACCCAGAGTGTCTCACATGCAAGGCATGTGCTTCATTTTTGAGGAGTTCTCAGAACCTGTCACCAGATTTGGCAAGAAGTAGCAACTCAATAAAACTTTATTCAATGGACTGGCAACATGGTTCAGTTTCAGAGTGCATGCCAGACCTGTATAAAGCCTCAGGCTCAATTACTGGCAGCAAAACCAAACAAACAGTTCATTAAATGAAAATAAAGGCTCCTTGAATATTTATGGCAATGCCAGTCTACTGATAATATGACATTGGAAGCTATAATAGAAATATCCTATTGTGAATTTTAACATTTTGTCAAAATAGATTATAGTTGGATTTAATAAAAGTTGTTTTGACCCAAGTCCCTTAATAAAGTAAATTTAGATAAATCAAAGGGAGAAGGACAAATGCCAGATGACCTCACTCATATGTGGTGTATAAAGGGCGTGGACAGTGATGAATGAAAAAGACTCTTGGACTCTGCAACAGAACTGAGGTTACTAAGGGGAAGAAAAGAACAGGGCAAGAGTAAGGCACTGAGAGCATTAATACTACCGTAAAACACACACACACACACACACATACACACACACACACACACACACACACACACACACACACACACACACACACACACACACACACACCCCAAAGGGAGAGAGAGAAAAGAAGAAAAATAACCTGTTAAAGAAATAAGCCAGAACTTTGAGATAAGTGAGGGATAAGACAGGCACATCGAAAAAGAAAACAACACCAATGCTAGTCATGTGAAAATCTACTCAGTGTCGTGAGTGATGGTGGGAATGCACTAGGCAGTAGTAGGTGTAATTTGTCATCTGTCACATTAGCAAGGAGGGACTGTCTTCAGCCTGCATCTTGGTGGCACCATTGATGAGACACTGTCCAGTGTGGGGAGACACCTAGGCAGAATTTTTTATACAAGTTAAATTATTCTAACTGGTTTATTATTAATTAAAGCAGTGGATTATTTACTGTTATAAACAAAACTGGTTAAATTTTTTCAAAAAGGTTTTGATAAATTTCTTGTAAAATTTCTTTGCCGTGCATTCTCTGCATGGTCAATGGTTACATGATGATTTGAAGAAATCCATTAACTATTATTTTATGATTCCATTTTGTTTGTTTGTTTTGGGGTCACACCTGGTGGTGCTCTGGGGTTACTCCTTGCTCTGCACTCAGGAATTATTCCTGATGGGCTTGGGAGAACATGGGATGCCAGGAATCAAACCTAGGTCGGCCACATGAAAGGCAAGTGCCCTACCGCTGTATTATCTCCCTAACCACCCCCCCCCCGCTTTTTTTTTTTTTTGAGGAATGGGGGGTGGGTTTGAGCTACACCTGGCCGTGATCAGTGCTCAGGGTTTACTACTAGCTCTGCACTCAAGGATCACTCCTGGTCAGCTCAGGGGACCATATGGGATGCCTAGGATTGAATCTGGGTCAGCCATATTCAAGGCAAATGCCCTAAACCCGCTGTACCATCACTTCAGCCCCTCTATTTTAATTTTTTAATCTTACTGTAAGATCTACTTTTTGACATATATATATCTAGTTATAATATATCATAAATTTAAAAAAGAAATTGGTGGCCAGCAGAGCCACACCCAGTTGTGTTTTGTGCGCCACATAATGCCAGTAATGGAATCTGAGGCCTATTATGTGCAAAGCATGTGTTCTACCACGTGAGCTACATTCCCCCAGAAAATGCCAATTTATTAAATATCAGTGAATGTGGGTTTACCACAAAACTGAGAAACCAGATAATCTTTTTAAACAAAATAAGTATTTATAGCAGTAAGTGACTAAATGAACCAAATTATGCACAAAGGCAGTTTTGAAAAAATGTTTAAAAATAAGTTGATATAAACGAGGCATTTCAAAGTATAGGTTGGTGCTTCATCATTAAGTTTAATTCTGTGACTTTTGTCAGTTGATGTCACAACCTTAGTGTTATTTTTAAAAGAGTTTTTCTTTTAGGGGCATTTAATGAAGTAATGTGGTGTTTGCTTATTTTAAACAGTCTGTCTTTGTTCCTGTCAAAGCCGGCTGGCAAGGCATCCCTTTTCTCTTCCTTTTGTTAATATTCGGCGTTAGATAATGGTTTCGCAAATAATAGATTCTGAGGACCTTTGATCCACCATTACTGTAAAATAAAATGTGACTTAATTTTTTTTCCTAGGCATAATGGTTTTAACCTTGTGTACTAATTTGACTGTGCTTGTGGGGGCAGACCCTTAAATGAGACGCAAATGAAGGAAAAATTGCTAATGCTGTCGCTGTATATCTAATGAGCACTGTGTAATAAACCATAACCTCTTCGACATTTCTCTGGAAAGCAGCATGATTATTTTGGATGGCTGGCCCTTTGTGGACGGCTCATTACCGTCTGGCATAATATGTATTGATAGAGACTGTAATTGTCAACTCCTATTTGACATGCTGCCTCTAATAAATATGGTCGCATCACTGGACCCCACTAATGGTTAGATAGGAAACTATAATTAAAGAAAACATTATATATATATTTCAGGTTTTAAAAATAGTGAGCATGTATGTAAAATGAATCTATCGAGGATTATCTGCTTTCCCCTTATAGTTTCTTATCTTAGAATATTTGAAGCTTCTCCTTGGAGGTTGGTGCTTTTTTTTTCCACTTTAAGGCCAACCTATGATAAGACACTTGCGTGCATGTCCATGTGCGTGTGTGTGTGTGTATGTGTGTATATGTGTGTGTGTGTGTGTGTGTGTGTGTGTGTGTAAGAGAGAGGAGAAAGTAAGAGATTTGAATTTTTCTTTGGATTCACAAAGGCCTTTCCATTGGCAAAGAAGTGACAATGTAAAACAATTATTCTGTCTGTGTGTATGACAACCAGAAAACTGCTTTATACTTCTAGGCTACATTCATAAAGTTAGTGGTTTATAGCTTTACAGTAACATACTATTCACCTTTCCCCGATTATCTTTTCGCCTTATTTTTCTCTAACTTTCTTTTCATTTAAAGAAATGTGTTCTCTTTGATAGGAATAAAAGAGGACCTGAGAAGCCAAGTCTCTATGAAACATGATTCACAAGAATATTAAAGACCCACAGAACAACTTTGTCGCTGCCAGGCTCAAACAGTAAATTAGAGATTAGGTTTGGCCCTATCCCATAATAAATGTAGCCTTGTCCATTTATGTCTGAAAATACAAAATTGGCATTCTTAGAGAATACTTGTTACCCATTGTGTAACTGTAATAAACTCTGAATATCTGAAAAGGATGTTTACTCTTAATGAACATAGTTTATGATTTTCATGAATTGGAAATTTGAGCATAGAACATGAAATCAGAACATGAATAAACATTTGTATTTCCTAAAATAGGTCTGAAAACTCATATGAGAACTTAGGCAGTTCACAGGTTGCTTCTGAACATCGTGAAATGTGATGTCACTGATTTTGTTTGGGGGCCATACCACGTGATCCTTAAGGGTTACTCCTGGTTCTTTGCTCAGAAATTACTTCTCGAAGGCTCAGGGAACCATCTGGGAATGCCAGGGATCAAACCCGGGAGAGCCGTGTACAAGGGAACCACCCTACCCTCTGTACTATCTCTCTAACCTGTCCTTTTTCTTTTTTTAAAAAAAAAGAAGGTTGGCAGTGCCAGGAATCAAAACATGCCCAGAATATGCTCTACTACTGAGTCCCAACCACAGCCCTGATATCATTTTTATTATTTGTTTATGGTGGTTTGTTTGTTTGTTTGTTTTTGCTTTGTTTGGGTTTGGGGCAGCACCCAACTCTGGGACTATTTCTGCCTCTGTGCCCAGAGACCTGTGGCCATGCTCTGGGGACCAGATGCAGTGCCAGGGACTGAACCAGCTTCAGCCACGTGTAAGGCAAAGCTCCTTAACCCTGGTGCTGTTGCTCTGGTCCAGATACCCGTGTTCAAGCCAACTCCGTGGAAGCCTGTTTTTCACCATTCTGGTGAAGAGAAGCTATGATTTTCCACATGGCCCTGTCCATTTGCCTAACCAAACTTCTTTGTCTTTCTGAGCCCCTCTGTTCTCATGAATGAAAACAGGACAGTTAAAAGACATCATTTGGAAAATGCACGTGGGCCCCTGACTGCCGTACTTTGGCACCTGTAGGTACTCAAAAGTGTTCTTTTGTCCTTTTAGTCTCCTCCCTTCTGCTCCCTGCAGGTGACCGTGTTTTGTTTGTTTTGCTTTGCAGCCACTTGTGGCAGTGCTTGGGGGGCCAAACCCAGGTTCAAGTGTATAAGAGCACGTGCTCTATCCTTTTCTCCTTTTTTCTTTTCTGTGCTGGGATTAAGTCCAGTGCTGTGTACATGCAAGGGAGAGACTCAGTGCCAGCCCACTGACCACATGATGAATGTATATGAGATGGGGAGAGGGTTGGTCACAACTGACAGTGCTCAGGGAGTGCTCTCAGATCAGTGCTCAGGGGTTGCTCCTGGAGGGCTCAGAGACCATGCAGTGCTGGGAGCCAGGCCCTTTGAGTCATCTCATGGGCCCTTAACTATTTATTTGTTTGGTTCGGGGGCACTCTCAGTGGTGCTCAGGACTTATTCCCGGCTTTGTGCTCAGGGATCACTCCTGGCTGGGATTACGGGACCAGTTCTGATGCCAGGGACCAAACTGGGGTCAACTGTGTACAAGACCAGCACTTTAACCCCTGTGTTATCTCTCTGGCCCTCTGTAACTTTCAAGAAAGATTTACTTTTCACTTCTTTCTACAGAGAAACTGAGGCTATTTGGCTCTCTAAATGAATTTATCTTCTGACTCATTGTGAAAATGAGCTACTAGGAAGATTATTCCTTTGGGGGTGTTTGAGGGAGGAGGGGGTTGGGCCCCATTCAGAGGTGCTCAGTAGCTAATCCTGGCTCTGTCCTCAGGAATCACTCCTGGCAGTGATCAGGGGATCATATGTGGTTCCAGGGGTTGAACCAGCGTCAGCCGTATGCAAACCCAGTAATCTCTACCCCGTTACTCAACCTCCAGTTTACCATAACCACATTTTTAAATTGATACAGTCTTTATTTTCTCACAGATATCCAGTCCATGAAACACAGAACTTTAATTTGTTAGGTTATAAGCACAACCAGATCCCATCCTGATTGTCTTACCTGCATTGACTCAGGGAATCCTGACAGCAAAGCAGTCACTAGAGGCTGTTGTCAACTACATTTGACAGAAGGTACAGAAAGTACAGAGGCAAGCCCCCTTGCCCCGAGGGACAGAGTGATAGGAGGGTGAGCCCTGGTACTTGATGTGTCCCCACTCAGGGGCACTGTCTTTTGTGAATGGCCAAGCCAAAGAGAAAGAGGAGTTTCTTCTAGAATTCTAGCATCCTGCTCCTCCTTCCTACGGGGCTAATGCCAAAGCCAGAGCCAGCATCACTGTCAGGAGTGGATCTTTGTGGGGAGGAAAGAGTCAGCCACGTGGAGGGAGCAGCAGGAGATTGCCAAGGAGCGAGGCCTGTGGGGATGTGCCTTGGTCTCGCATGAGATCTGCCAGCAAACACAGACTGTTCTCAGTGTTTCACACCCCTGACTGCTTCCTCTGCAAGGACCCGCTTCCTGCTCGCTTCCTCTGCCCGACTCTCTCTCTTTTCCCGAAGACACAGCTTAGCTCTCATCTTAACCGGGAATCCTTCCCTGACCCAGGCTGAGCTAAGACCATCCCCCCATTCCGCCCCCACTGCCCATCTTGTTTAGAGCTCCCGACCATGGCCTGCTTCAGCCCATACGTACATCTGTGGTGAGGGCAGTGGCTGCTGCCAGGTCCTGCACCCAGGCCACTACTTGGGGATTGTGTTGAAAGCACCTTCCCCATGTTATCTCATTCCTTCTGTCTCCCTGCCTTTAAGCGCCACCGGTGGTCTCCCTCTGTGCCTAAAGGAACACAGTGAAGTTTGGCAGCATGAAATGATGACACCCAGGTGACACTCTCAGTGACAGGTTTAAAACAGATCTTTCTTACTCGAAACTCATCTTCTTAATAACCACAGTCGATTTACATCCCTTGTGGACATGATCAGCTTTTGTCTTTCTCATAATCAGATTGCAGGTCTCTCAAGGACCACACTATATCTTACTCAGGTTGTTGTTTGTTTTTCCCCCACCCCATATCCTCAAAAAAAAAAAAAAATGTGCCCTGGGAGAGAGAAAATGTATATTAAAGATAAGCTTCCTCTTACTAAAGGAGGCTGAATTTTTTATGTTTCTGTGATGAGCAGAGTTTGATATAATTTCCATATATACATATATATATAAAATCAAGGGCTGGAGCATAGCGGGTAGGGCATCTGCCTTGCACGTGGCCAACCCGGGTTCAGTTCCTTCGCTCCTCTCGGAGAACCCGGCAAAGTACTGAGAGTATCTTGCCCACATGGCAGAGCCTGGCAAGCTCCCCGTGGCGTATTCAGTATGCCAAAAACAGTAACAAGAAGTCTCACAATAGAGACGTTATTGGTGCCCGCTCAAGCAAATCAATGAACAACGGGATGACAGTGCTACCGTGCTATATATAATCAAATTGTGGAAACTATATACAGGGGTCAGAGCAAAAGTCCAGGAGATCAGGTTCTTGTACATGGCTGACTTAGGTTCAGTCAATGAGCACTGCAAGGAGTGATCCCTGAGCACAGACAGAGCCAGGAGTGAACCTGAGCACTACCAAGTATGGCCCCAAAATAAAGGGAAAAAAATCACTATATGGTTATTGATGAGTAAGTTATTCCAAAATCTTATGGCAGAGCTGGAGCAATAGCACAGCGGGTAGGGCATTTGCCTTGTGCATGGCCGACCTGGATTCGATTCCTAGCATCCCATATGGTCCCCTGAGCACCACCAGGAGTAATTCCTGAGTGCAGAGCTAGGAATAATCCCTGTGCATCGCCGGATGTGACCCAAAAAGAAAAAAAAAATCTTACAGCAGTAGAATTTAAGTCAAATGTCATATGGAGAAAATTTGTTTGGTGGTTCAATGCAAGAGCCCAGGGAAGCAAAGATGCTGCTCAGGCCTTGCGGTGCCAGGCATCCCTGGTGGTGTGGGGGCCCCCAGCCTGCACCTGGCATGCCCCGCGGACCATGTGGTACTGGAATCAAACACACGTCCGGGTATATGTCCGAAGCATTGGACTATCTCCTGAGCCTCTCAGTAACCAGTCACTACTGGGGGGTGCAGCGGGCAGTGCTCCAGGGTTGCTCTCTGCTGTGTGTGCACTAGTGTGACTGCTGGCAGTGCTCAGAGGAACATCCACTGCCGGGACCCGAGATAGTACAACAACAGGCAGGGACTTGCCTTGCACGCAGCTAACCCAGGGTCAGTTCCCAGTACCCTATATGGTCCCTTCAGCACCATTGGGTGTGCCCCCTCAAAAAAAAAAAATGGTCTTCTGCTGTGTTTTTGTTTTTGTTAAAGGACTTGCTGAAAGAGTAAGCAAGGGTTAGACTCTTCTGGGTCTCACGTCCCCTGTTTAAAGTATTCACTGTATTCTTCTCTTCCGAGCGAAAATGAAGACAAAGAGCTAAGTTCGCTCCATCGGTTCCGTGCCCTCACTTCACTGAGTTACCTCTGCTGGCCGCTCCGGCTCCGTGCAGGCCTCGGTTCCAGCCCACACGCAGGGCACTTGTGTCCAGATTAAAATACACTGGTGAAATTAGGTAGAATAATGGCTTGACATTCGAACAATTAACTGGTAGTCAATTTTTCCTCCGCTCGCATCTAAGGCCCCACCGTTAACTCACAGTTCCTGGGTGTAGATAACCTTACTTAATCCAAACATAAATCAGAAGCTCATTCATTTTCCTTTGTGGCTCTGTGACAGGGACTCACTCGTTTTGTTCTTCCTATGTCCAGCTCATCTGGGGCTGTGAGCAGAAGGGAAGGATGTTCCACGACTTTCCGCTTTCTTGCCTGTGTTTTTCTTCTTTCCTCTCGCCTCTTGCCCTGTCTGAGTGGAGTCACCCGCGGCTTTGTCCGAAGCCGACGCTCCGCCCACGTTCCTGTTTCTGTCTGTTGGCTGCAGCCGTTCTTGAACCTCTCCGGGGCAGCTGTCGACTTTGTTCATTGTCTGGCAGGCACGGGGCTCTGCAGGGACCCGCCGCAGCGGCAGCAAGCCCACCGGAGAGCTCACCGCCCCCCCGCCCCTGCCCAGCCCTGCCAGCGCTGCTCTGGCAACCAAGCATGGCACAGGCAGCGATGAGCAGCGGACAGGTCTCCCTAATCCTAGCGCCCGCTCTGCAGGAAAAGCCCACCTGGCTCCCCTGTCTCTCTGCCTCCGCGGGAGGGGGGAAGGGTGCCCCAAATTCTGAGGGAGCGGAACTGCGTATCCCTTTAACCACTGCAGACCCTGGCATTCATTTCACACACCTACTACGTGCCGTATTGTTTTCTTAATGTTTCTGTGTCATTGTACCCAATTCCATTATGAGCCCTAGAGCACAGGCAGTATATTGGACCGTTGTCTCTCAACCAGGGCGGCATCCCCCCTCCCCTACCTCTTAGCCCTCAGGATATTCCTAGGGGACCTCAGATTTGAAAACTCAACATAAGCTGGGGGCCACTGCATGAGACTAGGGACCAACTGAAGATGGAGTGAGGGTGGGAGGGTGACAGAAAAGAAACCAGGGCAGAGGGAGGGAGTCCATGTTCTGAAAAGGGTTGAGAAACACTGTTTCAAGCTACTTTAAGAATGCCTACGTAGGGCTAGAGAGATAGTACAGTAGATAAGGCACTCGCCGTGCACACAGCTGACCCTGGTTCGATCCCCGACATCCCATATGGTCGCCCAAGCACCGCCAGGAGTGATTCCTGAGTGCAGTCAGGAGTTACCCCTGAGCATCACTAGGTGTGGCCCAAAAATCAAAGTGGGGGGAAAGAAAGCATAAATAGAGCTGGGGAGGGGGGCTGGAGCAATAGTACAGCGGGTAGGGCATTTGCCTTGCACGCTGCTGACCCGGGTTCAATTCCCAGCATCCCGTATGGTCCCCTGAGCACCGCCAGGGGTAATTCCTGAGTGCAGAGCCAGGAGTGACCCCTGTGCATTGCCGGGTGTCACCCAAAAAGCAAATAAACAAATAAATAAATAAATAAATAAATAAATAAATAAATAAATAAATAAAAACAGAGTTGGGGAGATAGCTCAAAGAATTGGAGCACATGCTTTGCATTATATATAGGAGACCCCAATTTGCTCCAATTTTCCCTGAACCTTATGGTTGGTGGCACACAGCCAGGCATGACCCTCCTCCCCCCATCCACTGAGCACAGAACACAGAGCTGATGGCAGCCCCTGAGAACTGCCAATCCTCCACCCCCCCAAAAAAAATATGAAGACATAAACAGGTGAACTTTATTATCTACCTATCTACCTACTTACCTATCTGCTGTTACAATGGAATTCACTTAATCAGTCACACCACAACCATCTTTAGGTGAGAAGCAAGGAGTTTTGACTGTTTAATGTCAAGATGGGCCTGCAACTAGAAAATAACCTGAAATTGCAGCCCAACTAGGAATTCAGAGCACTTTTTATAGGTTTTTCTGGGAATCTTAGCAATGGTGAAACAAAGAGAAGAAAGACACAAGAATAGAGTTTTATGGAGTTTTTTGGATTTTTGGTTTTTTGTTTTTGTTTGTTTGTTTTACTTTTGGGATCATACCTGGCAATGCTCAGGGATTACTCCTGGTAGTGCTCAGGGGACCGTATGGGATGCCGGGGACCGAACCCCAGTCAGCTGCATGCCAAGCAAACATGCTACCCACTTTACTATCACTCCGGCCCCCAAGAATGGAGTTTTCCAGTTGGTTACTTTCACCACAGTACACTGAGGGACACCGAGGCAGGAGGGGCACAACACAAGACTCAAAGGGTGCCATGCTGCTGGGAATCTCTGTGGTGGGGACATTGTGTTTTAGGTCCCATAGAGACATTTATTAATTTACTGATTGTTTTGGTTGCCCCGCCTAGGTAACAGGTGGGTTTGGGTCCTTCTGTTCTGGTCTGGTCAGCTTTATGATTTATGACCTATTCATCTCTGACCAGTTCCCAGAACGGGCCACTCAGAATTCCTGCTTCTGCTGCCTCTCTGGTTACCTGTGCTTAGCTACCTCTTCATGTTTCTAACTTTCCCAGCACTATAACAATATGTCAAGATAAGGCATTTCTTAATTCAAAGGGCACAGGAAGGGCAGAGCAAAAACTGCAGTTTATCCCTATGTATCATGCTCCCACCTATCCATTCATCCATCCATCTCTGGGGGACCATGTGGTGCCAGAGGTTGAACTGGGGTCAGCCACATGTACGGCAGATGTACCTTAGTCCCTGTACTGTCTCACTGGTCCGAAACACCCATTTTGATACATGCTCCTTGACAAACAAAAACACTTTTACAATTTGTATCTATAGGATCTGACTCATAATAGTTGTTATATTCTTTTTTTTTAATTGAATCACTGTGAGATAGTTACAATGCTTTCATTATTGAGTTTCAGTCATACAATGATTGAACACCCATCCCTCCACCAGTGCACATTCTCTACCACCAATGTTCCCAGTATCCCCACCCTTCCTCCCACCCCTCCCCCTGCCTCTATGGGAGACAATTTCCCTCTTACTCTCTCTCTCTACTTTTGAGCATTGTGGTTTGCAATACAGATACTGAGAGATGATCATTATTGGTCCTTTATCTACTTTCAGCTCACATCTCCCATCCTGAGCGATCCCTCCAACCTTAGTGATCCCTTCTCTGTTCCAGCTGCCTTCTCCCTCAGCTCATGAGACAGGCTGCCAACCATGGCGCAGTCCTCCTGGCTCTTGTCTCTACTGTCCTTGGGTGTTAGTCTCATATTGTTATTTTATATTCCACAAATGAGTGCAGTCCTTCTATGTCTGTCCCTCTTTCTGATTCATTTCACCTAGCATGATACTCTCCAGGTCCATCCACTTATAAGCAAATTTCATGACTTCATCTTTCCTAGTAGTTGCATAGTATTCCATTCGGTAAATGTACCAAAGTTTTATTATATCCTTTTTATTGATGATAGTGACTATCCCATAATCCAGGTTAATTGATCTCTTAGGCTTCATTTGTTCTGAATCTTGTTGTAAATCTTCAAAAGTTTAATAAAAACTGTTTCCCCATGAATAAATTCAGGAGTGGGCTGTTGTAGGGGTTGTGAAATATACCCCTGTGGTCAGGTGAATGCATGTTTAGCCTGCTGTGGTTGCCCTCCCTCTGTGGAATTTGAATTGAGTGGTGACAGTTTCTCTTTTTGTAGTGTCTTTGCAGAACTCTGACTTCTAAGTTGGTTTGTAAGCCATTTGGTATCATCAGCTATTATTCAGACTTTTCAAAGAGACCTTGGTGGCTTATAGTCAGATACCTCAGGTTTATCATATTTTGTGTAGGTTTGCTTTTGGCGGGAAGGGTGCCCAGCCAAGCAGTGCTCAGGGGACCTGGGAACCACTTCTGGGACACTTGGCTAACTGGGATGAGTGGTTTGATACAACAGTGCAATTGTTAAAACAATTGCATTGCTTTGATCCCACAGTGCCGAGGACAACCAAGGATGTCTGGGACCGCATCCAGTGGTGCTCAGGGATTAAGCCTGGTTTTGTGCTCAGGGAACCATAAGCAGTGGTGGCGATAAAGCCAGGATCTGCTCATGCAGGGCAAGCACCTTAATCCCTGTACTATCTCTCCAGACCCTGGTACTACTTTTTAAAGCTTACTTGCAATCACATTTATTTATAGAAAGAGGAGTCAGAGTATTTAAAGAAAATAATATTGTAAACTTAGATTCCTTTTCAAATGGGTGAACTGATATAAAGCTTCAGAATGCAGAGTCATGAAAGGGAAGTATTTTCCTTTAAAGAGACACTCTGGGGGCAGACAGGGGTTGAACAGGGGTGTAGCTCAGTGATAAAGCACTTGCTTTTCCACATGCAAAGGGAGGGATGGGGAGGAGAGAGCCCACCATACTTAAAAGTCCATCATATTATGGGCTTAAGAATGAATGTTTGGTGCATAGAGGAGATAATAATGGGACAGAATGCTAAGATAGTTAAATGTGGGAATGTATGAAGGTATGAAAGACCATATCACACCAACAAAAAATGGAAAACTTTCAGATTCCTTGAAAAATTAGGGAGACAGTGAACAAAACAGTCAGAATAAAGCGTTATAATGGAGGCAGCCATACTTACTACTACCTGTTCACAGAAAAGGAACAGGAGTTGGAGTATTGGCCACAAGTGTACTGGAAGTAGATTGGATTGCTTTAAGAGTTTTCTCTGCAATTCTTCAAATCTAGACTTTATAGGAAGCTGCCTGATAATTCTGCTTGAAGCACAAGTGAAAATGTTTGTTGTTTCTGGAATGTGTGATTTTTCACCCCTTTGAAGGTTGGTATCTCTTCAGAGGTGAAGAGGCAAGTTTTCACAAATTTCTCTCTGTCTATTGGCTTTTGCCCCAGCCAGTCTAGTCTTAAGCTCCCAAAGGAACAGTCAGGTGTGTTTACAGGACAAAGGTGACACCAACCACAGGTGACACCTGGCATATCATAGAGGTCACAAAATCCAAGACTGACAGAGCCTCATGTGCATTGGGCCAGTCTTCAAAAGTTGAGGCTGGGGGCTAGAGAGACAGTACACTGGGTAAGGCACTTGCCTGGCATGTGGCCAACCTAGGTTCAATCCCCAGCATCCTACATACTCCCTCCTAGCACCACCAGAAGTGATTCCTGAGTGCAGAGGCAGGAGTACGCCCTAAGCATCTCTGGGTGTGGCCAAAAACCCAAAAATAAATGAAAGTTTAGAATGAGAAGTCTTGGTTAGACACAAGGCTAAGGATGGGGGAAATGTGGTGCAACCCCATACAAATATGGTCTTGGAGCTCCCCGTCACAATCAGATCCTTGGGGCCAGTGGAAAAGCTTGTGACTTCCAAGCATGAGATTGGGGTCACTCCCTAGCATCACAAAATGACAATAATAATAATAAGGACTGGAGAGAAAGCTCAGTGAGCTGAAGCATATGCTTTGCATGCAGGATGACCGAGTTTGATCCCTAGTACTTCATCCACATGGTTCCCAAGCACCACCAGGAGCAGTCCCCAAGCATTGAACCAGAAGCAGCTCCTAAGACTCCTAGATGTTCCTTCCCCCTCCCCCAAATAATAATATTAATAGTAATAAGTAAAATATGAAAAGTAGATCCTTGTGCTTATAGCCATCTGAAGCTTAAAGCCAAAATTTGCACACCTAACTTTTGTAATTAAATTTTTAGTTTAATTTTGTTTAATATCTATAATAAAATACCTGCATACCACATGCACATCTGAAGAAACTAAGAAATTATGATTCCTGGCATATATTCCTAGCACTGTAATGAAAATGACTGTTTCAGGAGACTTGATTTTATTCTGTCACTGAACAAAATTTTTTTTTTGAGAAGTGCCCATCTAGAAAACGTACAAATTGAAACATTTAAAATTGTTTTGTAGTACCTGACACGTGACAGATACTTAACTATTTCTTGAATAAACAAATAAAACTAGAGAACTAGTCCAACTTTGTAAAGGAGAAGGAAGGACGGGGAGGAAGAAGAGGATTACTTGTTATTTATCGGCCTCTCTCTGCTACCAGTGTAATTAGGAAAATAACTCTCTACTACCCAGTAGGTAATCATTGATTTTACATAAATTCTAGCTGCTTGCTCAGTGAATAGGTTTATTTCCTTCTTGCAGAAACATTATGAAATACCTGTTATTTTTCCGGTTTTTAAATGAGAGAGAGAAAAGAACTTGGAGGCAGGGTGGTTAGAGGACGTAGTGGCATAGAGCACTTGCCTTGCAAAAACGTGGTCACAAGTTTAAGTCCCCAGTGTCCCACATGCACCCACTCTGCTGTTCAACATTCCTGGCCCTGAGACAATTTCTAGCCACACTCTTGCCAGGTGTGTGACCCCAGAAAGTGTATCACGCTTCCCCTTCCTCCCCCCAACAAGCACCATCACTCTATTACTGTATCCCGTTGTTCATTGATTTGCTCGAGCAGGAGCCAGTAACATCTTCATTTGTCCCTGTCTCATGCTAGTGCGTGAACAAGCACCATAATGTAACTAAAAGGATGTGTGAAGCCCATGACCAGGGTGTGTGAACCCTTATGAGCCCATGTATGAGCACTGCAGTGACCCCAGGCAAGCATGTCCATGGGCAACCCAGCTAAAGGAGCACCACTACTCATGGATCCCCATGGCCAAGTGCTCAAGCACTGGCAAGTTCTGCAGCTAGACATGTGAGCACATCCTAGCATGACATGAAGCAACTTACAAGTTTCTGCAGTTCATAGGTAATTAAGCCAGAATTTCAAACCAGCACACCCTAGTAACTCAGTGTTTAGATAAACCACAGTATCTGAATACTTCACCCAATTATCAATAACTCAAGTTCTTGATTCACCCGAGTACCAGTAACTCAGGCTTTGGAGATTAGTAAGCACAGTGGGTAAGGCGCTTGCCTTGCACATGGTTGATCCGGGGTCGATCCCCGGCACCATATCTGGCCTCCTGAGCACAGAACCAGGAGTAGTTCCTGAGCATCACTAGATGTGGCTCCAAATCAAAAATAAACAAAGAAAAAGAGAAATGTAAAGTTTCCTTTGGAAATTTATGTAAACAAAGATAAGCGGACTTAAAAATCAGTTAACATTTAACATCTCTGACATGAAGTCACTGTCCTCAGAACTGCATATATGGGTGCTTAATGCTCACTACTCTGGCATACGTGCTGTTGTTCTCTTCATCTGACAGGTGAAAACACGGATACTAAGAGTGTCGGGTGGATTGTTCAAGATCACTGGGCTATAAGTGACAGGTGCGGGCCATACATCTGGCCGGGGAAGATCCAGAATCTGTGCTGTTGCACCTAAGGCCTTACAGGATCTCTAAGTAAAACTAGGACCTCAAACTTAAAGATTTAAACATAAGTTTAAGGTGGGGGGTGGGGAGCCTCTAGGACATTAGAGTATAAAGTCTGTGCAGAAATGACAAAATTGGTCCCTGACTAGGTGAAGTTCATTCATCCAGCTTTGTGTGTGTGTTTGCTTTTTTTTTTGGGGGGGGAGGGGGTTGGCTTTTTGGGTCACACTTGGCACTGCACAAGGGTTACTCCTGGCTCTGCACTCAGGAATTACTCCTGGCGGTGCTCAGGGGACCATATGTGATGCTGAGAATCAAACCCGGGTCGGCCACGTGCAAGGCAAGCGCCCTGCCTGCTGTGCTATCGCTCCAGCCCCTCATCCAGCTTTGGAGCCTTGTCCTTAGCACTCCCTATCCCCTCCCTGGCTTCCTAAGTCACAAGAACAGGAGTCCCTGCCCTCTGCTCTGGTCGCTGAGGGGAGGAATGCAGAGACCACTGTGGCCACTCTCCCCACCTCGGATCTCCATGAGAGATAGAGGGGAGCATTTGTAGGGAGAAAGGCCCGTCGGCAGAGGGGTCTCTGAAGGTGACCACCATACAACCATCTGGCTAAGTTGAGGCTGATTTCAGGATGTTTAGATAGTTTTCTTTTGTTTGATTGGTTTCTTGTACCACACCCGCCAGTGCTTGTGGTTTACTCCTGGCTCTGTGCTCAGGGATCACTGTGGGCAGGGCCGGGGAACCATGGTGCAGTGCAAGGGATCGAACTCAGGTTGGCCATGCGCAAGGCCAGCCCTCGGTACTATCTCTCCGACCCCTCAGATTGTTTCTCTTCACTGAAGCCTGTGGCCTTGTGAACATTGTGGCCTTCTCATTTCAGAGATATTAAGAGAAATTACAGACGGTCACAAATCAAATCATTATGTTTTTCTCCTGAGAGGTGAACAGAGCATTTAATAGTCTCTAACAGTTTTAAGTAACATATTTTTTTGACCCTGTAATTTTACTTTAGCTAGGAGTATATCCTACAAAATACTCCCGCGTAAGGCACACAGTATCTATATTTAAGAATGCTCCTTGTGACATTGTTTATAATAATAGAAAAGTTAAAGTGAACTATGTATGTGTATGAATGGAGTCTGTAAGGCATTATGTTGTCCCCTACTGTGGATAGATCCCCATCATTAGAAGGAATTAAATAGTCCCAGACAGAGTGTCAAGAAACTTCTTTAAACTCCATTACCTGAATAAAGCAAGGAACAGTATGATGTATATAGTATAAATAAACTTGTTTTTATGGGAAAATGCGTAACATTTGCTATATGTTTACAAACATATGTTAAAAACGTATAGCACAATTATGGGAGGAAATATGCTAAGTGAATGATAAGTGAGAGAATTTCTAGCAAAGGAAGTGGGATGGAATGATGGTGAACTGATGGACTTTCTAAAAGTGTCATTTTAAATTTGTACCTGTCCACACTAAAAATCTGAAAGGAAATGAGTGATCTGATGTGATAATATGATATTTAAGCTAACGTGAAATATCATTTTAATGCATCATATTGCATACATATGTGTGTGTATTTTGGGGGGCTCTCCACCAGTGCTGGGGCTTCTCCTGAGGGTGAAGGAAGTGTCAGTGTGTGTCTATGATTTGGTGCCCAGGCCCAGTGATAAGATGCTGCTTATCATGGTGATGCCAGGGGTGGTGGGAGGGTAGCATGAGGTGCCAGGGATTAGAACTCAGCAACCTACATGCCAAACATCTCTCCACCTCTTGTAGTTTTTACCCCATAATAATTATTTTGTAGGAGGATAGGTGGGTGTTTGGGGCCACACCAGGCAATGCTCAGGGATTACTCCTGGCTCTGCACTCAGAAATTATTTTGGGTGTGCTCAAAGGACCCTGAAGGGTGCTGGGCATCAAACCCAGGTCAGCCACAAGCAAGGCAAATGCCCTGTACTCTCAAACATTGTACTCTCGCTCTAGCCTGTTGTTTTAAAAAATGATCTTGGGGCCAAAGAGATTACAGAGGTTAAGGCATTTGCCCTTCCTACAGTTGACCCCAGTTGGATCCCTGGTTTCTCATGATCCCAGCCTCTTCATCAGCATGGGAGTGATACCCACCACCACCACCACCACCACCACTACACACACACACACCACACACACACACACATACACACACACACACACACACACATCAAGCACAAAACTAGGAGGGGTCCCAGAACACACCTCTGGGTGTGGTCCCCCAACATAAACAAAAAACTTATTTTTAAATGTCTTTTTACCTTCTTTAGTGCTTACAGCACCTCTGGATTTTAATATATGCAACTAAAAGTGTTCTGTGGCTACATATGGTTATGTCCATCATACTAAACAGTTTGGTTGTCGTTTTATAATATTTTTCTTTTTTACAATTAGAATATGATCCTCTCCATTTTATTTTATGTATTTCTGTAAGTGGGCCATTTAGTGGTTGTAATTTTTTTTTAAAGGCAGGTTTTAACACTATCTTTTAATCCCCCTATGAAAAAGAAACTCATGGCTGGTCTGAAGGTAGCAAGTTACCTCAATTGATCCCAATCATGGTAAGCTGAACTCGATCCTCTCTTTTCCGCTTCTTACCACTAACTTGACTATAATTCAGTCATTTCGTATTTTTATTCCTTTGTTTTTGGGCCACATCCAGCCGGTGGTGCTCTGGGCTTTACTCTGTGCTTTGGGACACCCCCCCCTCCCCATGTCTATAGGAGGTTCTGGGAATCAAAGCCCAGATGGGTGGTATGCAAGGGAAGTGCCTTAACCCCTGTATTCTCTCCTGCCCCAGGCTGAAATTTAAGTGACACATTCATTTCTCCTAAAATTGGTTGTGGATTTCCATCCCTGTCAACACACTGGTCAGTCCTTGCCAGAATGAAAATAAGTGATGCACCTTGAAAAAATGGATAGAGACACTCTTTACACTGTTTCAACACTGTGACTCACAGATTTGTACTTTCCCTTGCATGTCAACATTACCCCTTTCCTAGCAGGACTGTTGCAGACTTTTGAACACTTCTGTTATTTCTATTTATGTAAACAGAAACACTACAGAAGAAATGAAAATTTAAGAAAAAGTTGCCTGTGACATGATTTAAAAGTAGTAACATCTTTAATGACTAACCAGCCTCTCTATTTACCTTATAAATGTGCCTGGAAGTTGAATGCAAGTTCCGTTTTTTGCTCTACTTTTAGAAATTTCTTAGATCAGGGCCGGTGTGATTCTTGCACACAGCCAACCTGGGTTCGATCCCCAGCATCCCATATGGTGCTGAGGACATTTCTCTGAGCACTGCCAGGAGTGATTCCTGAATGCAGAGCCAGGAGTAGTACCTCTGAGCATTGCCAGGTATGACCCAAGCACAAACAAAAAACATCGAAATCCCTTATTTTTATGCATTACTTTCAGATACTTAATAGATCTGTCATTTATATTTGGCTTTGGAAAACTTATGTTTAATATAAGCATTTTACCATTTGTCACAGATTGCATTTTTTTAGTAGAAATATGTTAACATTTCTATTCCATATTTTTGCTACTATAATTTCATTAAAAATTCTAGGTGTTTGAAAAAGGAAAATTAAGACAAAGTGACCTAAATAAAGAATGACTATAAATGAGCATTCCATTTACTTAGAGATGTTTAAAATTAGAGTGTAATGCTGCTGTGATAATACAGCAGGTAGGGCACTTACCTTGCACACAGCCAACCCAGGTTAGATCCCCAGCACCCCATATGGGCCCTGAGCACAGAGCCAGGAGTAAACCACACAGAGTGTGCCCCAAAATTAAACCAAAAAATCATTTTTTAATTAAATTAAATTAGAATGTAGTCGTGATGGCCTCACAACTCTGGAAGTAATACAATTTGTTAGGTTATATACTTTTAAATGGGTGAATTTTATAGTGATCAATCATATCACAATAAAGTTGGTGGGCTTGGGGGGGACAGCCAAGAGTAAGCCCTGAAAACAGCCAGGTGTGGCCCAAAAATAAAAATGAAGGCCAAACAAAAACTAAAGTTGGTGATGCTATTATAAAAAGCCATAGTATCTGGGATGTCATCAGTTCCAGCTTGTACAACTTACTCCTGGCTTGATTCCATTTTTCCTCCCATGGCTCAAACATGCCGGGGAGCCACTCTGCTTTTACACATGAAAAGACCTGGTGAAATATATGGAGCATGTTGAATCAGAGAAATAGTACAGAGGTTAAGGCCTTATGTGTGGCTGACCCTGCTGCCACAGACGGTTCACTGGACACCACCAGAACTAACCCCTGAGCACAGAGCCAGGACTATTGACAGGTGTGGCCCAAACCCTCCCCCTCTGAAAGTGGGTTGATCAGATAGTGGTGAAAACAGTCTGATTTCCAGTACAGCCTCTGCCCCCTATCTTTCTGCATGGTGCGGCCGGGACCTGGGGTGGGAGCCCAACCAGGGTGCCCAGAAGGAAGCAGATTTTGCCCCTTTCCTCTGACCTTGTCTTTATATTTCCCAGTCCAAGACACATTTGTTGTCAACAGTCTTTTATTGTTGTTGTTTTGAGGTTTTTTTTAGGGGGGGGTTGTTTTGTTTGGGGGCCACACCTGGTGGTACTCAGGGGTTACTCAGGCAGGGTGCAGGGGTGCCAGGGACTGAACCAAGGTCACCCTCCTGCACAGCAAGCATCTTACCTGCTGTATTGTTTCTCCGGCCCCCACATGGTCACCACTCTTTTCAGAGAACTGCCCCAGCGTGCTGGAATGATTAAGAGGGCCAGTGATTCTGGGTGAAATTGCTTTCTGTTTGTTTTGCTTAAAGAAGATAGATGTCCAGGCGGATGTCCAGGCAGCTGAGCAATTTTCTTTTCTGGAAAAGTGGGTGGTAGGCCACATAAGGTCTGGAGCTCGGTGTAAAGGCAGCCTGCCCGGTCCCCTTTTGCCCCATCCCTGCCCTTGTTACCTGGTTGGAGAGGATTTCATAGAACGGCATTTCCTTTCCCGCCATGCTTCCTGGGCCCCGTTTGGGAAGCAGCCCCCTGACAGCTCCCAGACGCCACTCGCCTTCTAGATAAAGGAGAGGACTGAGCTTCAGTCTTGGTTTCTCCTGGAGCAGATCAAAAGCCACAAGGCAAGGCATTCGGCCGCGGGCCCAGCCCCACATTCACTTCTGCCATGTGAGTCAGACTCCCAGTTGTTTGGTTTTTGTCTTTTGCAGCATTCTCCAAGCTGCCCAGGGAACACTCTGCCTATTTTCTGTGTTTGCAACCTCACAGTCACTTTTCATCCCTCTAAAAAACTAAGTTGCACTCCAACTCCATTTTTTTTTTTTTTACTTTGTCATCTTCCAGTTGAGCTCTCAAGAATTTTCTGGGGGTCTTCTCTGGGTGACCACCATATTGTCATTTCTCCCAGCCTGCTGGTGCAGGAGTCAGATTCTAGCCGCTAAGTGATGAACCTCCCAAGAAAGAAAGAGATTGGGGGGTTAGGGGAAGGAGACTCAAGCATGCAGTTTGCAGCCACCCCCACACTCCTTCACCTGCCATAATGGGGCGATGGTTCAGACCTCGGAGCACGTAGATCCCTGTCCTGCCACAGAAAGAACGCCCATGAGGGGACGACAAGTGATGAGTGACAGAACATCCTCGTTATGGGGCAAAGAGGTGATATTTAGGAAAACTTTGCCGCAGATTCGCCTGTCTTTGCATAACCTTTTCCGTTGTGCATCCGAGAGATGGTTTGGGTTTCCTTCATTAACAGCTTATTAAATGAAGAAGTGGCACCCGCATTTGTGCTTCGGTGGGGAGGCGGGGGTCAGAGAGGCGGGTCTGATCTCCTCAGGATATTAATGTCTGCCTTCAGCCGGGGGAAATGAGCCGGGACTTGAGTTAGAGGCAGCTTTATGTGCTCATCACTAGGGATTCCCAGATGTCCGGGGAGCAGCAGCAGTTAAAAAAAAAAAAAAAAATGGCAGCGCTCGGTGGCGGAGTGCAGAGGGCGCTCATTGGCATTCATGTCAGGAACACAGCTCCCTCCGCCCAGAGCACGTCTGCTTCGTGTCGCTCAGCTGTCCAGCTGATAAGCCCAATTGACATGGGCACTGCCTCCAAGGGCCACCTGACGGTCACCGCTGCAGCACCCAGATGCCTTGTTAGGCGGTTTGGGTAGTCTCGACTCTTTTTTAACCCCTTTTGTGATACCCAAACCCCAGAGAGTACACATCAAGGTCTAAATAAGGCTGCCATGCCAGGCTTTTGGCCCCGGTTCCTCGGGCAGAAATCAGCACGGGTGAAACCCTTTCCAGACACCAGGTCCTACTCGTTAGCTCCTTTTCCTAATGAGCATCTTAGTTGATCTGCAGGATAATTACATGTTGAGAGTGTCCGAGCTTGTGTTTGCATCATTTAAAATGATGCTTCCAAAACTGTTCCTAAATGCAGCACGTGACTTGGCTTGGTTGCGCTTTATTAAAGTCGTTCCATAGATGGGTTAGTTGTCACTCGGCAAACTCTCTGCATCAAGAGAAACCGTATCACAGATTTTGTTTTGCTTGGCTGGTTCCTCGCGATAATTCTGGGGGCTTCATGCTGAGATCCAGCCTTCTCTGTTTTCCCAGCTGTGACCACCAGCATGAAGGCAGCTCACCTCTTTGTAGGTAGGTTGGCAGGTATGGAAGGAACTCATTACAGAGCCCATCAATATTCCACTCCACTTCTATTTTTTTAAAAAAGAAACTGTGTTAAGAGTAATCATTTCACTATGCATATGTTTATCCAAACATGATACACATCTTAAATATGTACACATTTTATTTAAATTTTTAAAAGTTAAAAAAAATCAGTTTTTTGGGAGATGTTTATGTGTAAAGCTATTTTTAAATATTTGGCATTTTTATTTATGCAAGACTAGCAGTATTTTTAATTTATATTACTAACACTGGAAAGATTTTTACATTTGTTTTAAAGATTTTTTTTTTTTTACTGCTTAAGAACTTTCTTCTTATCTCTCTACCTCCTCAGTGTTTTCTTGGCATAGCAGGAATCTAATACAGGCTCTGGTATCTAAACCTCTGTGAAATGAGACCAACCAAGATTATTCCTGAATCTTTTCTCAGGAGTAACCTCTCAGATGGTGCTCAGGGGACCATATGTAGTACCAGGAATCAAACTAGGGTCGACCACATGCAAAGCAAACATCTTGCCCTTTCTGACTGGAGAACTGATTATTTAGGTGGTTGTTTGTCTGTTTGTCTGGGGGAGGCCACACCTGGTGCTCAGGGATCACTCCTGGCAGTGCTGGGTAGCAGGGACCATCTAGGGTGCCAAGGATCAAACTCATGTTAGCCATATGCAAGGTAAATGCCCTGACCCCTGGACTATTGTTCTAGCCCTAGGCAAAGATATTTTTAAGTCTTCAATTCTTAGAACTTAGCAACAGAAAAGATGTCTCCTTTGCACTCTTTTCATTGATGAGAAGAACTGGTGCCTGGGTGATCAAAAGATATTTTGTCCAGAGATGTGATTATAGACCGGAGGGTTCTGATTGAGCTAAGTCACTTGACTTGATTCTGATCAAATGATTGGAAGCAACTTGATTACTTTACCCAGTCACTATAAACAAAAGAGTCGAGTCTTCTCATAATATGCTTTCTTCTAGAAAATTCTCTTCCTTAGTGATCAAAATGTGGGATGAAAAATTAGAGACCTTTAGGGTGGGCATGCGCCAATGTTGGTAATTTTGACCTTTTTTAACTCTTTCATTTAGTATTCATGAGGCAAATAAACATTTTAAATTATCATTGGCCACTATGACAAAATGGCTTTGAGTTCTAGTTTTGTCCTTTGCAAGTCAGATGTTGTTGTTTTTATGTGCTGGGGTCGGGGGAGGTTTCCTCAGCAGTGCTTCGGCCACCAGGGCTACTCTCGGCGGTGCTCAGGAGCCTGGGTGTGCACTCCAGTCCTTGCCCTCTTTCCTCCGCTCCCAAACAGAATGTTCTTGATCAAATATTTAACTTTCCAGACCTACTGTAATTATAATCACACGTAGATAATACAAATGAAGCCTCTGTAGATGGTAGGTACTGTGGAACCAATGGGTTTTCTCTTTTATTGTTGTCCTTGTTTTGTTATTCTGATCAGGTGGCATTTAGAAATTGCTGTTTACTTAATAAATGCAGTCTTATGATTATAGATGTCTTTATTAAAAGCTCACAATCACTCATTTTCCTCCTTAAGGTAATTCAAAACAGCTTCTTGGTTGCCTGGTTATTACTTTCTTTTATAAGCTGAATTGTATGAGAGCTTTATACAATGCTTAACCCTTCTCAATTTTATACTTGCCTATAATTTCATTGTATGATTTTTGTCAAATGTTACAATATAGGTATTTTTATAGTAAAATGTTTTATAAACTAAAAGGTAGAATACTAATAAAATCCATTTTTTCTTTCTCTAAGATACTTTTTGGAAGGATATCTTGACTATAACTACATTTTTAAAGTGTTTTCTGTTAACTCCTCAGTAGTTTTATGACCTTCATGTTTAGTGACGGGGGGGGGGGGGCGGTATAACAGTATTATCTAAACCATTTATTTTTTTTCTTAGAAGCTGCTTAACTTATTTGTTCATATTTTCCTAGTCTCCCACTTTGCAGTTAGTTGTACATTTCCAAATATTTATTTACCTTTTTTCTGACAAAGGAAATAAGTTAGAACTAGGATTTTTTTTCTTGATAGATGCCAGGTTGCTGGGCTTCTTTATTTTATTTTCTAGTATGTTCATGCAGTTTTGTTTTGTTTTGTTTTGTTCTTAATGGTCTTTTGGGTCATGAGCATCAGTCTAGTGATGCTCAGGACTTACTCCTGGCTCTGTACTCAGGAATTACTTCTGACAGTGCTCAGGGGACTATATAGGATGCTGGGAATTGAAACTGCATTGACCATATGCAAGGCCCACTATACTAGGGCCCTTTTTTTTTTATTGTTTTATATTTATTTCTCTTAATATCTAAGGTTGTTGTACTAAACTAAATGTTTTAAATATGACTGTTGGGCCAAGGCTTTTAGATTTCTCTCCTTTCACTACTGTCTTTTTCAAATGTTTCTATATATCACCTTCAGAATGTTCTTCTTGAATCACTCAAAATTTGTCTAGGAGCTGAGAGATAGCACAGGGGTTAATTGACTTGCTTTACACAAGTCTGACCCTGGTATGACTCCTGGCACCATATATGGTTCCCCTAAGTACCACCAAAGTGACCCTGGGTACAAAGTCAGGAGTAAGCCCTGAGTACTACTAGGTATAAACAAAAATCAACAACAGCAATTGTATAATATATGTGTTATATATATATACATATGTATATACGCACATATGTGTATATATGTATATGTATGTTATATATGTGCATATATACAAATAGAGAGGGAGAGAGAGAGGGAAAATACATATAATTCTGCTCCTTTGTTGACATTGCATATATAATAAGCTCCAAACTCCCCAGCTCTAGGTTCTAGGTTTTTGTTGCCCACACAATACCTCTGGAAAATCAGGTCACATTTGCTCTACTCACATTTTCTACTCATGCCTTGAACACCCAGTTACATGGACCTCCCATAAGGCCTGTTTTGATCAGGCCTAGCTGTGCTTCCTAATCTTCCCTGTTCTTTGTGGCTCCTACTCTGCCCTTGGATCTGTTTTTCCCTTTTATTAAGAAATGATTCACACCCCAAAAGATCAAACTCCCCCTAGTTCTGGAAACAATAACTAAAAATAAATTTTAAAGACAGTTTTTTACAGTTTTTCAAAAGGGACTTCTTTGAGAAACATTTCCAAAAAACACAGCAGAACATTTCACGGGCCACTTTACACAATGAAATACATAATTGGAGAAATATGATCATGCAAAAATGCAGATGGACAAAATAGAACCCCTTCATCTAGTATAGAAATGTCCACATTGTTATGTTCACACGTGGCACTCACACAGTCATTATTTTGATCATGGACTTCAGTGACACCAAATTGGCAAACAAAGACCCCATAAAACAAATTAGAGCTTGCTAAAGGTTTGGGCATTATTTTTTTTCATCCTGTTATGAAAATGAGGTGAAGATGAAATACCTAGTATTACCAAATTGGAGGAGAAAAAGAAGACTTAAAAAGAAAAATTGACATGTGACAAAGTGTATCAAGTGGCAGGAAGGTTATCATCAGATTGGCTGATCTACCTTCCCTCCCCCATCATGGAAGCCTGGCGTGGCAAAATGATGGCTGCTTTTTCCTCCCCTCTGGGGCCATGGATCTCCTCAGTGAATAGATTCCCATTCATCATCTTATATGGCTCTGCACCTTTCAAATTCTTCTCTGATTCAACGCCCCTGACCTGAGCTTTTCCTATTCCATCTTCCTGTCTGTGTGCCATGCCACGGTGTGTCCTGGGTACACAGAAGTCCGTTCTGTGCACATGTACATACGTCCACAGGGTTGGCAGCCACAGCGCTGGTGACCAAATGGCAGCATCATTGTGTGAGCGCTATGTTCTCTGACGAGTTCATAGCTATTCTTCTTCTATCAGTCCGTCACTTTTGCTTCTTTGAATAAGAGGGGCTTCCATTCATCAAAAGCTCACAGAGGGGCTGGAGAGATAGCACAGCGGGTAGGGCGTTTGCCTTGCACGCAGCCAACCCGGGTTCAAATCCCAGCATCCCATATGGTCCCCTGAGCACGGCCAGGGGTAGTTCCTGAGTGCAGAGCCAGGAGTAACCCCTGTGCATCGCCAGGTGTGACCCAAAAAGCAAAAAAAAAAAAAAAAAAAAAAAAAAAAAAAAAAAAAAAAGCTCACAGAATTTCAGCCACTGGCAGGAATACTAATGCAGACAAATGATGAACTTTAAGTTCTCATTGTCGCTGCCATTGGAGGCAGATAAAAGAGTCCCGTTGACATATTCAGCATTCTTCCTAGAAATCGCTTGATACCCAGAGCCACACGTTCACTAGATCTATTTTCTGTCTCCTGTTGCCACAGGCAATGGTTTTTGCCACTTATCTTACTATCTTACTATATGATCTGTCCTTTTTCAGTCCTCTGATAACCATTTTCTCACTACCTTTCCAGCCTCCACTGCGAGTTTGCCTTTTCTTCTGCCTTTATTTCTCATTCCACCATTCATACTCATAGCCTTTGTTGTATATTTTAAGCTTGAGTTGTAGTAATGGCCCATTCCTAGATATGCTAGTTTCTGTGTCAGGCATCTATTGCCGAATAGCAAACTGCCCTAAAATTTAGTGACAGAAATAAAATGGTCATTTCTGTTCCCTCTATGGATTGACTCAATATTCTTCTGCCTGGGGTCATCCATCTGACTGCATCCGACAAGCCTCAGTACATAAACACTTCTCAGGCCTGGCTTGACTTTCTATTGTGCTTGCAAATATTTTATTAACCAGAGCATGTCAGTGGCTGTGGCCAGAGTTCATGTGGAGTGGGTCTATGCAGAAACATGGCAACCAAGAGGCTCACTTCACTTTTAACAGATCCCAACAGATATTAAACCTTTGTTACCATATACTTTCATGCAAGTCATTTCAGTGTGTCAAATAGTTCACTCTTTTATGCAAAAGATTTTATGATAACAACAGTCATAGGTTGGCTCTGAGGTTTAATTTTTTTAGTAATTTGTGGTTTTGTCTGTTCTGGGGTCACATCCAGCCATCCTTCATGGCTGGTTCCTTCTTAGTGCTTAAGGGCCCTTCCCATGGTTGGACCATTATGTGCTGGGAATCAGAGATTGAACCTGAACCTTCCACATGCAAAGTAAGTGGTCTGCCTTTTGATATCTCTCTGGTGACTTTTTTTTTTTTATCATCATTAAAAAGAAAACCGGGGCCAGAGAGATAGTGCAGTGGATAGGAAGCCTACACATAGCCAACCTAGGTTCAATCCCTGGCACCACTCATGATCCCGTGAGCACTCCCAGGAGTGATCTCCAAGTATAGAGCCAGGAATAATCCCTGATCATTGCTGGGTTTAACCCCCAAACAAACAAAATTATAATATTTGTGAGTTCAAAGTGTATTTGGTGGCCAAGCGCCACCTCCCCAGTCCTCTCCAGCAGACGAATCAAGAGACGAGACCACAGACTATTGGTCAGAATGTCCTGTGTAACGCAGAGCTGCTAGCATACTTATAGAACATCTGAAGGGGGTTAAGGTATAGGATGGCACGTAGGTGTGATCAATCATTTACAGAGGTAAGGCATTTTGACGGAGACTGTTTTCTTGGGGGGATTAACTCAAGGAAACATTTTTGTCTCTCAAGGACATCTATATTGCTTTTCTCCTTTCCTTGCTACTAGTAAACATTAAACAATTAAGATTACTTCTTATTAATACTTGCAGTTATTTGGATAAATACAGTAAGATGCAGATTCCAAAACTTAGTTCTCTGGGCTCCCAGGGCAAGGCTGATGGGCTTCTGCTGTAAATCCCAGACTAGATCCCCAGGCCATTTTAGATCTTTCTTCCCCACGGGAAGTCCTGTCTCTTAAGTCATAACGGCTTGCATCAAGACCGTGCTTTTATGCGATCCTATTTCACTGTCCTATTTCAATGCCGGGAGTAGCTCTGACGTTCATCCCAGGTCCATCCAGGTCCCTCGGTGGGGAACCCCCCTGCCTTTTGGAGTGTTAGGAACTACAGCAACTGAAGCCTGAGTCAAATAATTATGATGGATACCCAGAAGTAGATATATTTCAGAGTCAATCAACAACTCCCAAATATTAGGAGCATAGCATAAAGGTTTTTCTGTGTTCAAGCAAAGAACATTGCTCTATAGTAAACTATGAAAAGACTATAGGGGAATAGAAAAGCAAGTAATCCACTGTAAATATAAAGTTCAGAGTTATCAGAAAGTTTGACTTATAAGTAACCATCCCTGAATTGGGCAATTATGACAATGAGAAGTAAAATACAAAGGAAAGGTTAAACTCAGGGCTAGGGAGGCTCGTAAGAGCACTGTAAATTTCTCTGGGGGAAGAAAAAGAGGCAATTCGCTGGTGAAGCCTAAAACACTTAGGGCTAATATCCAACAAATAATAATATCTATTATGATAGAAAATATACAAAGTATAGAAAAGCATCTGAAAGGAAGCAAACATTTCAAAAAATCCCAACTGACACAGTTTATCCTAAGCATCTTACAGGGTCTTCATTATCCCATTTACCACTGCAGTTGTCCGTCAGTTTCTTCCTCTGCGAGATGTTCAGGTCCTCTAAGGAAGAGGCCAGATCTTATCACCACTGTTAGGTTTACTGCTTTCCAAGTTAGGATTACAATATACAAAAGTATAAAAACCCTCAACCTAATATTAGATACTGTTTATGTCCCCACTTAAGTTGGAGTTGTATTAGATAGGCTCAAATATTCTTGAAAATCTTCAAGTTACAGAAGTGGGAAAGCCCTATCAAGAGCAAATACCTAAGCAGTGCTGCGGAAGCCACTTTGCCTTTGGGGTGTGCCGGCGAGCGGTGGGTGGCCGAGAGAGGAATTCGGTGAAGGAGGTAAGGTGCTAGGAGCTGTTCAAGCCCGCTGACTCAGGAGAGATGGCGATATTAAAAACTTGCCTAGCTTAGACTGTGCTACATTTCATTGTTGAAAAGAGAACTCACATTAGTAAAAAGACAGACAGTATATTTTCCAATCAGACAAGCCTTGTTTTTTTTTCCTATTTTAGTCAAAGAAGTCTGGCAGAGATCACCGAACTTATCCATACTGCTCTCCTCGTACATCGCGGGATTGTAAATTTAAATGAATTACAATCTTCTGACGGACCCCTGAAAGACATGCAGTTCGGGAATAAAATCGCGATTCTGAGTGGAGACTTTCTTCTAGCAAATGCCTGCAACGGACTCGCTCTGCTGCAGAACACCAAGGTAACCAGACGGGGTTTGCTTTTTCCAGGGCTCACGTTTGACGGCAGAACCAGAGCTCAGTAAAATTGTATGGTTGTTAGAAGGCCTGAAACTCTGGACTCAACATCTTTGTTAATCATGTTAATTATTTAATGAAAACAAGATACAAATATTACCTATAATCTCATGATCTAGAGAGAGTTGTTAGTTAATAACTGGATGTATCTCCTTTCAGTCTTACTTATACATACATCTATATAAGTATTTTGGTAACATAAGTGAGAACTTGAAAATACCTGTATATGGTGTATATATGTGGTGTATCTGGTGTACTTATATATCATACATATATGTATATATATCACATATGTATGATATAGCTATATGACTTTTAAAAATTTTATTTTGTGCACTGGAGATTGAACCCAAAGTCTTGCACAGGCTAAAAATTGTGCTTTATTACTGAACCACATCCCTGACATGAATTTTTGGATTTTTTTAATTTTGCCCCTTTTTCCTACTTTATGTTATGATGTCAGCACTTTCCCATATTATTAACATTTTACACAATGTTTTTATGGTTGTCTTTTAGAATTAAGGTTACTTCTAATTCTGCAGTATATATATTTACACATAAATTTTACTTATTCTAGATTTCTCTAAAATAAATGTGCTTCAAATTATTTAAACATCGTCATTCTTCTTGATACATATTGTTCAGCTGTTTGTTAGAAATTCTGGATATATCAGATCTAGAGAGATAATACAAATGGTAAGGTGCTTGTCTTTCATACACCCAAAGCTGGATTGATCCCAGGCATCCCATATGGTCCTCCGAGCCTTGCTAGGAGTGATCCCTGAGCACAGAGCCAGGATAAGCCCTAATGTAGCCAAAATAAGAAAGAAAGAAAGAAAGAAAGAAAGAAAGAAAGAAAGAAAGAAAGAAAGAAAGAAAGAAAGAAAGAAAGAAAGAAAGAAAGAAAGAAAGAAAGAAGAAAGAAAGAAAGAAAGAAAGAAAGAAAGAAAGAAAGAAAGAAAGAAAGAAAGAAAGAAAGAAAGAAAGAAAGAAAAAGTACACACAAAAGAATCTCAGAACCAAGCAGCTTTCTGCAGAGATGCCTTGGGACTTTAAGCCAAGCCAATTTCAATGGGGTACCTCAGACGGGAGCAGGTATCATCCCTCCACCTGCCCCATAAGAATCCTGGCAGCCGCCAACTTTCAGAACCCAAAGAGAAGTGCAGGTATGTGAGTTCAGTGATGGCAAACTCCAGGCCTCATGGCATAGTGGATGGGCTGGTCTTTCTTATCTCCTCTTCCCTATGGGACTCTGGAGATCACACCCAAGAACTGCCTCTGGCTGCTATTTAAGTTCCTTAAGGGCTGTGATCCAGAGATACACAAAAGAAACTTGGAACTGAGCAGCTTGCTGGAGGTATTTCTCCAGAACCTAATTATTTAAAATTTTAGAATTCCAGGAGTGTGTGCGGCCACTCTTGCAGCCGTGCAACATCTTATGCTATTCATAACAAGCAATACAAAAGAGAGTTTGGGGAGATTGTCTGCAGTAGAGGCAGGGGGAGGGGAGGGATGGAGGGGGGGTATAATGTGGACATTGGTGGTGGAAAATGTGCACTGGTGGAGGGATGGGTGTTTGATCATTGTATGACTGAAACTCAAACAAGAAAGCTTTGTAACTGTATCTCACGGTGATTTATTTAAAAAAAGAAAAAGAAGGAAGGTTCTGGATATATTCTTTACCTAGCAGTTAGAATGTTTGCCTATAAAGTCCTGGAGTTAATTTTATCCCTCATGTGAAAACATCAGGACTGGGCAGTTCAAAGTTGGGGTGGCAATTCTACAAAGTCGTGAACCCAAGCATCTTCTTGATTGGTTGATTTAACAGTGCCCCTGTCCAGTCAGGTCTCATGTATGCAAGTCATCCTTGTGCTCCTTTTATCTTACTGCCTTATCATCCCTATTTATTAGCTTTGTCCTAGATAGTTGCCATCATATCTCATGGCTATCATTAGGAATGAGGGAGGAGAAAAGGGTAGTTTTTTTCCCTTGAAGATCAAGTAAGCATATCGCCTATTTTAGTAAAAGTCTCTATGTAAATTTACAATCCCATAGCCCCATATAATTTAACATTTGTCTTATTTTTTTTTCAGTTTTTAAGAGAGTATGAATAGTAACTATTGTGTTAGAGTAAGCCAGGATGGGTTTGATAGATCTCCAATATCTATTTCCATCCTCTACCTCCATTTTGGTCTTGTGCAATAAAGTGTTCCCATGGTAAGGTTTTATTAAGTCTGGAAGACAACCAGCAATAACTCATCTCTTTACACAAGCCTTTGAGACACCTCCTAGCCAAGGACAGAATGCAGGTCATTGCTGATATAGCAGTGTCCTGAGTGTCTAGGGACAGTTAAATGTTTACCAGCTAAACCCTGGGAGAAGTGTTTACTATTGCTGGCCAGCAGGCCTCTTGGAATATCACCCAGGTGTACTATATGCCCTGCAGAGCCTTCAAGAGTCATTAAGCCATTAGATACCAGACCAGAAGTTCAATCGGAAATGAAGTGACAGGTTCAGGGTCTCTGAAATAAGTGTGGAAAACCAAGGCTCACTGACTCTCTGTAGAGTGAATAGAATATTTGCTTGTATGATGTGATCCTTTAGGTTATTATTGAATATACCTTGCTTTTGCAGTAAATCTTACAGCAGTCACAGGTTTTAAAAGGATTTTTCATTTATTTTAAGTTACTGAATTTTTTTGTCTTGGGAAAGTTGATGAAGAATGTGTGACGTACGCAAAATGTTGGATGACATTTATTATCCACTCCAGAGGCCATATTGGTATCCCTGAGCCCATAAAAACAAGAGCCAAATCTGCTTTAAAAAGATAAGTGTCAGGATCTACTTCCAAATTTAGAGGTTACTTTAAGGGGACTGCCTGAGATGATGATTTAACATAGGCGGCTGCAGAAGGTATATATACATACCACTCTAAAAAGCCTAACTGTTCTGATTTCATTTTACCCAGTTTTGACTACAAGTTTCCTTGTGCACAAAGGAAGAGGGAAGCAATTACTTTCATGTTTGTTAGCTCTCTGTAGAGAAAAATTATTTTGCAAACATTTAAATAATACCACTTTTGGTTGAGTATCTTCTAATACTTTAACCTCTTCAGTTAATTATAAAAGTGCTTAATCTTTTCTGTTTTATGACACTTTTAGAAGTAAAGCCATCAGATGCAGCGGCCTTGTGAATAATATTAAAAATTCAATTTGAGGGACTGGAGAGGTAGTACAGTGAGAAAGACACTTGCTTTGCATGTGGCTAACCTGGGTTCACTCTCCCCAGCACCCCATGTGGTCTGCCAAACCCTGCCAGGAGTAACTCATGAGTGCAGAGCCAGGTGTAGCCAAAAAATGAAACAAAAAAATCAATTTGGAAGTTCACCATTGAGGCAGACGACTGGAGTGCATGCCTGGAAGACAAGTGTCCAGAATTCTACCTCTGACACTGCCTGGCACCCGAAACACTGTTGAGTGAACCCACTCATCGCCCCAAGCAGCTCAGAGCCCAAATAGAACTACATCACCAGGTTACACACCTATGACAATCTACACTGCCCTATTGAGCTTCGCCATGTGGCGACCCCCAGGACTCTGAACACCTCTGGGAGGCCTTCCCCTCATATCCCAGTCCCTAAGAGAATAAGTTCAACAATGAACATTTTGATAATACTGGTATAATTTGGGAGAATCACAAGTTGTTAATATAAAAAGGTTCTTACTCCTTTAGGAAGCCTTCACAGTAGTTGGATTTGGTTGTGACACACCTTAATTCCTAGTCACATCCAAATCAGCATCAGTATTCGAATCATTGAACTCGAAGTTACTGTTACAGCCCATAAGGCATTTGCCTTGCATGTGGCCGACCCGGGTTCAATCCCTGGCATCCTATATGGTTCCTGAGTCTGGCAATAGAAAGCTCTGAGCACCACCGAGTGTGGCCCCAAAGCAATAACAAAAAGAAGTTACTGTTATAACATTGGCAAGCGTCTGTATAGTAAGAACTGTTAAACTCAAGATTTGGGGGGATATAACTAATCTTGAGTGTGAAAATGTACTTTACTGTAGCACCCTGTTCCTTCTCTCTTCATTGCCTGTCATTAATCAGGTTTGGGAACTTTTCTTTTTCCCTTTTTGTTTGTTTGTCTTTGGGCCATACCTGGCAGTGCTCAGCCTGGCTCTGTGTTCAAGAATCAGTCCTGGCAGGAATTGAGGAGATCATATGGGGTGCTGGGAAATTGAACCCAGGTTGGCTTGCATGCTAGGCAAGTGCCCTACCACTGTCCTATCTTACTAGCCCAGATTTTGGAAATGTTTACACTCAATAATAGTATTGAACTTTGTTATAAATGAGTCATCAAAGTTTTAGTGCCACGTTAGAAGTCAATAGAAAACCTTGTGGGGATTTTTTGGGGGTTGTTTTTTGTTTTTGTTTTTGTTTTTTTTGTTTTGCTTTTTGAATCACACCCAGCGATACACAGGAGTTATTCCTGGTTCATGCACTCAGGAATTACTCCTGGTGGTGCTGGGGGGAGAGAGGGGGCCACGTGGGATGCTGGGAATCGAACCTGGGTTGGCCATGTTCAAGGCAAACACCCTGCCCTCTGTGCTATCGCTCCAGCCCAGAAAATCTTATTTTGTTTTGTTGTTTTGGTGCCATACTGGGCAGTGCCTAGGTAATCATATAGTCCCATGATTGAAACCAGGGCTTCATACATGCAAGGCAGATGGTCTGCCTCTGAGCCACATCCCTGGCCAACCAGGAAACTTAAATCTGTATTCAACAACTGGAAACCTAGTGAAACTTGTAGAGAATAACTAGTGGACAGAAGCTTTCACTAGATATTTCATTACAAAAATAATGAGATAAAATAAATATTAGGGATGCAAATGGTAAAAAAAAAAAGAATGCAAATGGTACACAAGATTAAATTTGCAGTTCTGTTATTGTGACTTGGCATATCCTACCTGACAGGAAGGATCTTTTGGCGGTGCACCATTTTGAATAAATTACACATAAGCATGCATATGATTGAAATGGAGAAGACCTAGATTTTTGCAGCATCTAATTCTGGCAAAATATTCAAAGGAATAATAAAGCAATTTATTTGATACATTTTGTTCTATAAAAATTGGTCAAAGGAACATACTCTGAAAAGAACAAAGTCGTAGTTCCTTGAATCTACTTGGACCAGGACTAGTCAGTATCATAAAAAGGTTAGAATTGAATATATATCTTCCATTTAGCAAATCTGCTCTGGGCTTAGCAGGTAACTGGGAACATTTACAGAAAGCATTTTCTAAATGAAAACTATTATGAAGTATCGGTAAAAATCAGTTGAAAGTATCAGTCATTTCAAGTTAATTGGTTATAAAATGTAACTCTGGAGACTATCACTGGTCATTTTGTTTTTAAGTACCACCTTTTAAATTTTTTATTCTTTTTTTAAGATTAAAAAAAAATTTTTTTTTTTGTAATTTTTGGGCCACACGTGATAGTACTCCAGGCTCAGTCTGCTTTGATGGTTCTCACTCTTCATTACTGGAATTCGTGTGTCAGAGGGATGCAAGGAACGTGCTAGTACAGCCCCTTCCCTCTGTACTGCACCTACTGTTGCCTGGAATGAACTCTGAGCCCTGATGGATGAGGAAGCACCAAAAAGTGCAACTCTGTTGTGCACCACTTTTGTGTGCCATGAGCTGCATGAGTAACTCTGGTCACTCACTGGCCACTCGGGAATTAGTGGTCACATATCTGAGAGAAAAGTGGTTCTAACATAGTAACCACCATTCCAGTAACTAGCCCTCAGCCAGGTTCTTCTCGTCACTATTCCTAAAAAAAGAAACCAGGGCTTATGACCTTTAGCAGTCCTTACTCTAATCATCACGTTTACTCTAATCATCAGTTTTAACTACCTTTAGCTAAAGTGATGGAGGGTTAACTTGGGGTTTCAAGTACAAATAAAATAATGCTATAATGTTGCAAACAAGTTTTTATATGCTCTAGCCACTTTATGTGAATGGTATTTATGTGTTCCTATTTTCTTGACTAGTCTGTAGCATTCGCAAATTCTTTCTTTGAGTGTGGTTCAAGTTCAGAAGGGAAAAAAAAAATGGAGGCTTTACTCCCATAAAAATCAAATCAGATTCACAGTGTGTGAAATCCACTCTTGGTGTTTTGCATTCAGAAGCTTCACTGTAAAATGTTCCAGAGTCTAAGACCTCCACCATCTGCTCTATTAAGCACTGGATTTCAGTAGCAATACTTGATTTACTGCCCCAGCCCACCCATCTCCCCACACCCTTACTATATCCATCCGATCAAATAGTCCAACCTGAATCTTCTCAAAATAGGTGCCCTTCCCCTTCAGTATGCCTCAATTGTCTCTTCAAAGATTTAGACCTTTAGATTTGTATTTTATTAGCCTTTGGTGATAAGATGTTGATGTTGTTGTTGTTGTTGTTGTTGTTGTTGTTGTTGTTGTTGTTAGGGTATGGTGTTCTTGTGGTTGGGGGTAGAATTTTCGGTCATACCTGGATGTACTCAGGGGTCCCTTCTGGCAGTGCAGGACGGAGCAGGGCATATTGCTGTGCCAGGGATGGAACTGGGGTCAGTTGCATGCCAGCCAGACCCCTCAAGCCCTGTCCTGTCTCTCCATCACTCCCATGCTTTGTTTTGTTTTGTTTTAAATTTGATAGTTGGGTATTGAATCAAAACATTTATTCTGTGTAATTCTTTTATTAATCCAAAAGGGATCTTTTGTTCCTCAAAGAGGGGCAAGAGGTCTCTACAAGTTTGATTTCAAAAGCTGTTTCTCCTTTGTGAGAGCCCTTGGGCATCACCCTCAGGGCTCCACAATTACTTCCTAGATCAAACCTCCTAGGTTTTAGCATTTCTCTGTTGTTTTTTTTTTATGTTGGGGGGGCCACTATATGATTTTGTTTGGGGGCCACCCCTATCCAGCTATTTTCAAGGCTTATTTCTCTCTCTGTGCTTAGGGATCACTCCTGTCTGTGTGTGTCTGTGTGTGTCTATGTCTGTGTGTGTGTGTATGTAGGACTGGCACGTTTGAGGTGCCAGGAATTGAATCCAGACTGGCTGCATCCAATGCATGTATCTTACACGCTGTACTATCTTTCCAGCCCCTCCTCTTTTAATCATAATAAGGGATTTCCAAATCATGAGAACAGTGTTTTAAACCAAGGATTGTAAGGGGTAAGTAACTGATGGATTATTTGACAGTAATCCAATTAGAGTTTTTTTAAGGAAATTCACTTTCGTATTGAAAGATTTTGAGCATCAGTCACCAGTGATTACACTAAATGAGTTCCCAGAAATGCTAAGTATAATACTAACAATGAATGAATTTGAGGGAAGGCAAGTGGCCATAAAGATTTCTTTGGATCAGTATTATGTTTTCTCAAGTTCTCTACATATTATTAAGGTCTTGTTAGAATAGGATTTCTATTTTATGATGCTTATTCCCTCTTACAAGACAGCGGGGAATAGGCTTTGTTCTTCAAGCCCATATTCTTTCTTGAACACGTATCTCACTTGCTTATATTTCTGTTTGCTTTTCTCACTCTGGAGAAGCCCAGGTTCTCTCTTGAACATGCACTTGCTCTCTTTCTCTACCCTCACATCTTTCTAAGTGTTTAAATAAAAACTATCTTGCTTCACTTTAAAATAAAGACAGAAAAATCAAGATAGAGACCACCGATGAGGAAGCAGAACTTTTGTATATCGCCTGTCTGTTTTCTCAGTGTGACGCTGGCTTTGTCTTGGAGGCTGGGTATTTTACTCAGTAATTAAAGATTAGCATATTTTCAACAACTTTACTTTCTTATGATTTATTCATTGTACAGCTTTCCCATTTTCTTGTGCTACTGAATTCCTGTCTGCATTTCCATGTTATGTATTTATCTCAATACTTCTCCTGAGGCCCATCATTAGGTAAAAGGTTCTCTAGTCATCTGAGATTCCGAGCCAGTTTATAATTGCCGGGGGGTAAAATTAGCAGTCAATTATTCTCCCTTTGGCAGTTCCCTAAAGATATTAGGGGGTCTTCGTGGTAATTGCCTTAGGTAACACTTAGATTTTTAAATATCTCTAAGTATGGAAATTGGTACATTAATCTTCTGGGTAACTGTCTTCTTACAATTATAGCTATAGCCATGTAAGTGTGAATTAACAAGGTTCTGGATTCAAGAGTGAGTTTAAAATTTTATGTTTGGGTTTTCATTCATTTTCAGTTATGAAACCTAAGGGCGACTTTCTGTTTTCATCCTTGACCATCGAAAGGTTCTGCTCTGACCTGGAAATGCCTTACTTAAGCCCTGACTCCGCTGAGATGAGCTGTTCTGGATTGTGTTCATGTGGAAAACTTCACAGAGTGCTGAATGAACGGAGTGGTGCCAGAATCTAAAATTTTGATGTTTGAGCATCAGCCACAAATGAGGCATGCTAAATAATTTGGGAGTTCAGGAAATGAAATCAGGCTGATTATTACAGGTTTTCCCTGCACCCTATTTTTGTTTGTACACTGGACTAGTATTTTAGGATTGAGTCACAGTGGAAATAAGACTAAGTGGATTGCGACTTGTCATCTCTTTTAAAAAGCCTTTCATTTTACATGTACAGTGATAACCCTAGTATTTAAAGAATTGGATTCACCATATTATTTTTTGTCTTGGTAGTCATTTTCATTTGATACACCAATCACTATATATCAGATGGGATACTGCAAGTCAGTCTTGCCTAAATACCCCAGAACATTGTCACGATGTCACTCTTGGGGGCTGTTCTATTAAGCATTAGTGATTTATTGTGCTAAATAACCAGTGGCACAGATGTACTCCTTACATAGCTGATGTATTTCCTTATGTTAACTTTGTTTTCCTAAAGGCATAAATAAGTTGTTTACAAGGAAGAATTTTGTTTGTATAAATATGCTTAATTTATGCATATAAATCTCTCTTTATACCATCTATATGTCTTAATTTAAAAAAGATGCTTTTGTTTATTTGATATGTGTTTTATCTCATATTAATTTCACTTTCAAATTCATGTTGAAACTGAAATCTCAAAACAAGGCTATGTCATATGAAACTTAGGTTTTTCTTCATCAGACTCATTTAACACAGGCACCATGCTAACTCGTGTTTATAGTCTTGTCAGCCCTGTTTTACTTGTAGAAGTTAATGAATTAATGTCTTTAAGCCTGGTTAGTTTGACACCAAGATTAGTGTTCTTTTCTACATAAACCTGCTCGGGTGTAGACTTTCACAATGAGAGTATGTGTTTGGAGAGTAAATGGGTGTCATCTATTGCAACAATAAAAGAAATGACCCCCATATCAGTTAAATAAAGAAACCAAATGCTATCATAAAGTTACCTTTACAGGGGGTCAGAGAAATTGCACAGTGGGTTTACCTTGTCCAACCAGGATTTGATCCCTGGTGCCCCCTTTGTGGTCCCCTGAGCCCCTCCAGGAACAATCCCTGAGCACAGAACCAGGAGTCAGCTCTGAGCACCACCAAGTTAGCTCCCCCACCCCCACCAGCCCACCAAAAAAAATTATTATTGCAGAATCCCAAAACAAGCTCATTTGTCCATTGTCTCTTATCATGTTAATATTTGCTAGTATCAAACAAACACTTTTTTTTTCTGAGCTTGTTTTCTTCATCTTTAATGTAAACGTGATAAATGCTCATTGTTTAGAAGTATGCTCGAAATATAAAGAGATAAAATATTATACTCTTGGGGCCAGAGCAATAGTACAGTAGGTATGGCGTTTGCCTTGAATGTGGCCAACCCGGGTTCGATGCCCAGCATCCTATATGGTCTCCCAAGCACCACCAGAAGTAATTCCTGAGTATTGCCTGGTGTGGCCAAAAAAGCCATACACATGTGCGCGTGCACACGCACGCACACACACACACACACACACACACACACACACACACACACACATTGCACTCTTCTAAAATTGATTATCCCATTACAACTTTGAACTTTACCCTTTTGGTGCTAAAAAAAGAATGAAATGAAATCTCTTAGATTACTGATCTTGATTCGGAGAAACACTTCTCTGAGCATCTATGTCAGACTAGAAGCCTGATGACAGGAAACTTGAGAGAAGCATTTGTTCCATATGCCTGACGTTCGGAGATGGCCTTTAAACATAGGCCTGTGCTAGCTGTGCTTCACAAAATGATATTGTCTGAAAGCGGTAGATTGGAGAAATCCCACCCCATAATTGGCCAGCAGAGATAGAAGCATATCATGACAATCTTATCATACACCAGCACCCTCAATTTTGTCAATTCCCCTCTTCCATTTTCCAGCAGTACAATTCATTAAGCCAGCATTCCCCCTCCATTTCCACTAGCATATTTCACATTTCTCCGAGTGTGAAGGGGAGAAAAAAAAAAAGTACCTATTTTCTAGCTTAAGTTGTCGGGTATTGTGCATTTGCCTTTCTAACAATTATATTCAAGGAACTTGGAGGCCTTGAGCAGCTGTCTCCTTCCTTTGTACCCTCCTCAGGTGTCTTCTCCAAAGTTTCTCTGCCCCAGGTCACTTGTCTCTGTTGCCCCTTTCTCTCTCTCTCTCTTCCTCTTCACATCTGTTCATTTTACCTCAGGCAATCTCTGTAGTATGTGCTCATCCTCTTCAACCTTCTCCACCCTCTAAGTTTGCATTCTCTGATTTTGCAATCTTTGTCTGTGTGTGTTATTTCAGAAATGTTGCTGCTACCATTATTTTACCTTCTCTTTCTTCCTTTCAAGAGGAAAAATAAACCAATGAACTTTCCCTGATAGTGTAAAGCATTCTAGTAAAATTTGGTTTACTTTGTTTCTTTGTTTGTTTGTTTGTGAGCCACACCCAGCCGTGCTCAGGGCTTACTCCTGGCTCTGGGCTTAGGGACCATGCCTGGTGGGCTCCAGAGACCATGTGAGGTGCTGGGGATTCAAACCAGGTCTGCCACGTTTAATTCCTAGCACTGCCTGGTCCCCCCATCCCCCTTCCAGCTCCAAGGCATAGGAAGGAAAGGAGGGAGGGAGGGAGGGAGGGAGGAGGGAGGGAGGGAGGGAGGGAGGGAGGAAGGGAGGGAAGGAGGGAGGAGAAAGGAAGCACAAAGGACCAAGTATGCATAAGATTGTCTCCACCTTCATCCCATTAAACCAAATTTCCCTATTACTTTAAAGGTGATTTTGAAAAATATTTCCTGTTTAGTCTTATTCTGTTTAATTGTTTGAATTCTGTAGGCTACATAAGATTGTGGTTCTCTATTCTGTTTTTAATTGCAAGTCTATGGTATTCATAATGTCAGGAGCTAACTAAGCATTTGTGGGCAGCCCTGGAAACATTACTACCACTTATAACCTTGTCTGTTGGGAGGATGTAGTATGAGCTCCAAAGAGTTGGCATATAGAGATGAAATTTCAAAATACTTGGGGCTGGAGCAATAGCACAACAGGTAGGGTGTTTGTCTTGCACGCGGCCAACCCGGGTTCGATTCCTAGCATCCCATATGGTCCCCTGAGCACCGCCAGGAGTAATTCCTGAGTGCAGAGCCAGGAGTAACCCCTGTGCATTGCCGGGTATGACCCAAAAAGCAAAAAAAAAAAAACAATTTATAATCTGGTGCCTGCTTTGTGAGAGCAATATTTACTGGGAACACCATAAACAATAAGAAGATCTGAGAATAGTCAAAAAGATCCACATGACTATTTTTATTAGTAGCCACTTTGTAGCTTAGTTGTATTGACGTAATTTTGGTTTTAACATTTCTATTATTTTCTTAAATCCTTGGAATGGTAAATCTCAAGAACAGTGCCAACAACAAAAATATTTAGTCTAAGCCAAACTTGACGTACTGGGCTTTAACCCAGGAGCAAATTATATTTATTTAGCAATAGTGATTGGGGAAGAGCCATTTTCTGGCAACTAATGACCCACTAGAGGACTAGTGTGCCCAAGGCGAAGCTGAAGGCCATTAGCCCGTCAGGTCATTAACTGACAAATGCCTGACCCTGGGGTCATTTCTGAAAGTGTAAACTCTGAAAACTGTAGCTCTGGTGAGGAAGTTTTCAAAACAAGGTTTTTGGAAAGCACAATACATCCTTGTTATTCATGGGGCTCAGTTTCAGAGGTGGATTTTAGTGGGTCAGTGCAGGGCAACACCATGGTTGGAGTACCTTCTACCCAGACCTGAGTTCCTAAAGGACTCTCCCTGCTTAGAATATCTGACGAGCCGTTTTATAAACGAGTAGCTTCAGCTGTGCTCTTGCAGCTCACTCACATTTCCGTAGCCTGCTGAGTTGTGTAGCTCTATTTTACACTCTTCAGACACGACGTATAAAGCTACCGAAGAGAAAGGAAAAGAACTCTGAAATAGAATTCTGTACCTAGATTTTATCCTGGCTTAAAAAAAAAAAAAGCCATTTAATATTGAGCAGTTCAGGTTGTGATCTTTGATTCTAGACTAATGCCTCAGCTACCCCCGCATTTCATAGATGAGATTAGAAATGTGACCAGATATAACATCACATAGATTAAAATGACCACCACCAAACATTTAAAAATAATCATAACAATTTATTGTGTTTACTTACATATAGGGACTGGAGCAATAGCATAGCGGGTAGAGCGCTTGCCTTGCACGCGGCCGACCCGGGTTCGACTCCTTCGTCCCTCTTGGAGAGCCCGGCAAGCTACCAAGAGTATCCCGTCCGCATGGCAGAGCCTGGCAAGTTACCCGTGGCATATTCACTATGCCAAAAACAGTAACAACAAGTCTCACAATGGAGACATTACTAGTGCCCGCTCGAACAAATCGATGAACAACAGGATGACAGTGCTACAGTGCTACTTACATATAGGGCCCACACCAGGAATGCTTAGACTTGGTGCTACTCATGGTCCAGTAAACCATACTTAGCAGTGTTGGGGAGATGCGGTCATGGTAGTGCTGGGCACTGAACCCAGAGTCTCAGGTGCTCAACCACTTGAGCTATGTCTCTGACCCAACAACTTCCCTTTTTGAATGTTTTGTAGTAGATAGGCACTGTTGTAAGTACTTTATGTGTATTAACCCATTTAATCTCTTCTTAGGAAGGGTTAAGTCACTAGCTTTGCTGATAAACAGTAGAGCTGATCACTAAATCCAGATAGTTGTTTTTTTTTTTTGGGGGGGGGGGTCACAGCTAGCGATGCACAGGGTTTACTCCTGGCTCTGCACTCAGGAATTACTCCTGGCGGTGCTCAGGGGACCATATAGGATGCTTGGAATTGAACCCGGGTCAGCTGTGTGCAAGGCAAACAAACGCCCTACCCTCTGTGCTATCACTCCAGCCCCAAATCCAGATAGTTTTGCTCCAGAGTCTTATCTTTAATTCAAGTAGAAAAGTAACAAACCAATAAAGAAACTTTTTTTTTAAATTTATTTTTCCCAGTCTTCCCCTTAATCTTTTTTTAATTTAATTTAATTTAATTTAATTTTTTATTTTTATTAGTGAATCACCGTGGGGTACAGTTACAAACTTATGAATTTTCATGTTTGTATTTAGTTTACATCCCTCCACCAGTGCCCATTCTCCTCCACCAATGATCCCAGTATCCCTCCCACCACCCCCACCCCTACCCCCACCACCCCACCCTGCCTCTGCGTCAGGGCATTCCCTTTTGTTCTCTCCTGTTGGATGTTGTAGTTTGCAATAGAGGTATTGAGTGGCCATCATGTTCAGTCTATAGTCTACTTTTGGTACGCAGCTTTCAACCCCAGTGGGTCCTCCCAACATTCTCTACTGGGTGTTCCCTTCTCTGTCTCTGCTGCCTTTTCCCCCAGCATGTGAGGCCAGTTTCGGGGCAGACCTCCTGGTTCTTATCTCTACTACTTTTGTTCCTTTTAATCTTTTTTAATAATTTTGTCAACGATGGTGTTTATATTTACATAAATATAAACACCATCGTTGACAAAATTGTTCATGGTGATTTGTTACAGGAATTCAATATTCCAACACCAATCCCACCACCATTACAGTTTCCCTCCATCATTCTCTCCAATTCTCCCAAGCACTCCATGGCAAAGAGATGTAGTATAGCAGGTAAGGCTCCTGGTATTGCATGCAACTGACCCAGGTTTGATTCCTGGCACGAAATTCCCTCGAGCACTGCCAGAAGTAAACCCAAGCACGTCAGAAGACAGCCCTGAGCACAGCCAGGTGTGCACCTTCCCTCAAAAAAAATTGGAATAAATATTTAATACAGACATCAAAGGGATTTTATGAAATGTTTTCTAGAAATAACTGTCACTGTCACTGTCATCCCGTTGCTCATCGATTTGCTCGAGCGGGCACCAGTAACGTCTCTCATTGAGAGACTTATTGTTACTGTTTTTGGCATATCCAATACGCAAGGGTAGCTTGCCAAGCTCTGCCGTGCGGGCTCCATACTCTCGGTAGCTTGCCAGGCTCTCCAAGAGGGGCAGAGGAATCGAACACGGGTCGGCCTCGTGAAAGGCGAACGCCCAACCGCTGTGCTATCGCTCCAGCCCCTAGATATAAGTAATAAAAATAAATTTATTTTCTTCTTTTTCTCGTCTCTGAAGTGAAGGCAGCCTAGGTCTGGAAGAACAGTGCAGTGGCTTAAAGCAGCTGCCTTGCAAGCCTGAAATTCCCATCATTTCACATTGCACCAGTCTGGCTTTGCTGTCTACAATCCCCAGCACCAAAAGCATTTTCTAACCACACTCCTAAAATGGGTGTGCCACCCCCACCACACACACACCTGCATCCACCATGTGCGTTGCGATTAAAAAAACCGCATGAGGTCGGTATGAGCACCACAGCCATAACCTGGGTACCTCAATTGAGATTAGGGGCCCCAGCTAGTGTGTGTACAAGCACCACCACTAAAGGAGTCCAAGCAGACATAGGAAGATTGCACTCATCTGTGGAAAATAAAGTTACAGAATGGGAGACTAAGAATAGTGGAGATAAGTACCAGGAGGAGTACTCCACGGTTTGGAAGCCGGCCTCACATGCTGGGGGGAAAGACAGCTCAGATAGAGAAGGGACCACCAAGTAAAGGGGGTTTGGAGGGCCCGCTCGGGATGGGAGATGCGTGCTGAAAGTAGACTATAGACTGAACATGATGGCCATTCAATGCTTGCATTACAGACCACAACACCCTAAAGGAGAGAGAGAGAGCACGAAAGGGAATACGCTGCCACAGAGGCGGAAGGGTAGGGAGGGGGATGGCAGGGAATGAGAGGGATACTGGGAACATTGGTGGGGGAGAATGGGCACTGGTGGAGGGTTGGGTACTCAGTCATTGTATGACTGAAATGTATGCATGAAAGTTTGTAAGTCTGTAATTGTACCTCACAGTGATTCATTAAAAAAATTAAAAAATAAGTTTTTTTAAAAGACTAC